>NC_022014.1:82225851-82226532 GCF_000317375.1 Microtus ochrogaster
CATTACAGATGGTTGTGAGCCACCATGTGGTTGCTGAGAATTGAACTCAGGACCTTTGGAAGCGCAGGCAATGCTCTTAACCTCTGAGCCATCTCTCCTCTCAGTATGATTTTTGTTGTCGTTGGGTTGTGGTTCTATTAGGAGGCTCTGGTCCTCTTTGACCCCTCCCCTCTGAGCCGCAGTTCCCTTCGGGCTCAGCATGTAGGCCCTGGTTACCGAGGGCTGCAGCTCACAGCACAGCACAAAGCTGTCTGGGTGTCAGTCAAAATGAGCTTCTCTGGGCCCATGAGGACGGCTGTGGATCCTTGCTGCACAAGGGGCCGGAATGTCCCCGAGCCTAGCTCAATGAGCAAATGAGGCACCTGGTGGGTGAAAGGGGGCTCCGGCCTGCAGAGTCAAAAGAGACACCTGGTCAGGGAAGGGAGTCTCCGGCTGGAGTTCTGAGAGGTCCCCCAGTTACTGTGAATGCCAAGGGGGCTTTAGCTGGGTTCCCTTGTTGTGATCACTCACAGGTGTGAGCATGACGCTCATCTACTCTGAGGAGGGACACAAGTCCCCCCTCTACTGGGACAAGGCCTATGAGACTCTAGGTACTGTCGTGGCTCTAGGCCCGGGTTCCAGCCCCTACTCCTATACTCTCAAAGATGGGCCAGCCTGGTCTACATAGCAAGTTCCAGGTCA
>NC_022014.1:82228083-82229802 GCF_000317375.1 Microtus ochrogaster
CTTAAGTGTCTTTTGGCCATTTGAACTTCTTCTGTTGAGAATTCTCTGTTCAGATCAGTGCCCCATCTTTTAATTGGGTTAATTAGCATTTTTTGAAGCCAGTGGAAAAGACTTGATGGCTGGTGGCTAGGGAGGGTGCAGGCCTGAAAGGAAACCCAGAACAAGGCAGTCCCCAGGGCTAGGTGGCCTCTGGCTGCCCATACCAATGCCTACAGTGCCCAGCACAGGCTGGACCTGAGGACAACACTGCATAGCCAAACCTAGCACAGCTCACAGCAGAGGGGGTGTTCATGACAGTGACAGAGGAGAGGCTGAGGAAGACCCCTAATGGGCACTGTGTGATGCTGAGGTCTGGGGGCAGGGATTGCTGGGAACACAGAAGAGCTCAGCGACAGTCCCACCCCCATTCTACCAAACCTCCCTGCATAACCCTCTCCCTGGCTCAGCCCTGCCAGGCTCTGAGAGCTGCCATCACTCACACCTGTGCGCTCTCCAACCCCAGAGCCTTCTGCAATTAAAGTCTTAGGAGCGAGTCTCAGAAGCAGGAGGGGAAGAGCAATTTCCCGCTCAACGTGTCAAAAGCTGCTCATCCCCAGCGCCCCAAGGAGACATCAGGCAGGAAGAGATGTGTGTGGGACTCCCCAGGCATGCTCACAGGGCAGCAGGGCCACACCCACTCCCCTGCCTGATGTGACAGCCCCTCTCTATATTGGGGCTGGGGAAACGAGGTGTGGTAGGCAGAGATGCAGGTGCCATAGGGTCCACAGGATAGGTGTCAAGAGGCCGAGAGCACACCATAGCAGGTGCCCTAACCCTTTCCAAGGTCCACGTGGGCTGCTGTCATCACTGGCCCATCTGCCTCTTCTTTGTCCCCATGACTCCTGATGGAATGTGCCCTTAACACATCTGTGTGCGTGATGCATTCGTAGGTGTGCATGTTTGTGAAGGCATGATATGTGTGTTTATATACTTTGTGTGTGTAAGTAGTGACGATGCAAATGTGGGCAGGTGGATGTGGATGCATGCAAACAGGTAAGGCAAGTATGTGACTCATGTACAGGCATGCATGTCTACATGGTCTGTATGTTCATGTTTAGCTTCCTCAGTGTTCCAAAAGCACATGCATGCTGGTGCTGCAGCCCAGTGCAGAGCATGTAGCATGTCTGAGGCCTTGGGTGCCATTTCTAGCACCACCACAGAAGAATAAAGGGGACAAGGGGACAATGAGATGCTCAGCAGGTAAAAGTGCCTGCCATGCAAGTCCCATGACCTAAATTCAGTCCCCGGTAGGTCCAACGGTGGAAAGAAAGAACCGACTCTCAAAAGATGTCCTCTGACGTGGATAATAATAACATTTATTTTTATGAGAAAAGAAAAAGGAACTGGAGAACTGACTTAGTAGGGAAAGTGTTTGCTACACAAGCAAGAGAATCTGAGAAGACATGTACAAAGCCAGCACTGGTGGCACACACCCTTAATCCCAACACTTGGGAAGCAGGGGAAGATAGAGCTCTGTGAGTTTGAGGCTAGCCTTGTCTACACTGCAAGTTCTGGGCTAGCCAGGGCTACATAGGCAGAGTCTGTCTCAAAAATAAAAAAGAGGGGGCTGGAGAGATGGCTCAGTGGTTAAGAGCATTGCGTGCTCTTCCAAAGGACCTGAGTTCGATTCCCAGCAACCACATGGTGGCTCACAACCATCTGTAATGGGGTCTGGTGCCC
>NC_022014.1:82229902-82282471 GCF_000317375.1 Microtus ochrogaster
GCAGGGTCCCAGGACCTTCCCTATTAACAGCCACCCTTTCCCACCAGCTGATGAACGCAGTGAACACGCTGGACAGGGATGTCCTCAATCAACTGCACGTGCAGCTCATGGAGCTGAGAAGCTGCAAAGGTTACAAGCAGTGCAACCCCCGGACCCGAAACATGGACCTGGGTGAGTAGGGGTCCCAGTGCGGAACCTGCAGAGAAGAGCTTAGGTCGTGTCTGACCCAAAAGTGAGCCCAGAATCACAGGGAAGGGTCCAAGTCTCTTCTAAGTCTAGACAAAGGATGGGGAAGGCTATAAACACCTTCTGGCGGGGGCTGGAGAGATGGCTCAGCGGTTAAGAGCATTGCGTGCTCTTCCAAAGGACCTGAGTTCAATTCCCAGCAACCACATGGTGGCTCACAACCATCTGTAATGGGGTCTGGTGCCCTCTTCTAGCCTGTAGGCATATATGCAAACAGAATATTGTATCCATAATAAATAAATAAATATTTAAAAAAAATAAAAAAGAAAGTTGGACATAGTTGCACAAGCTGCAATCCAGTGCTGGGGGGGAGGTTGGGGTGGGAGGATAGCAATAGTCAGTTTCCCAAAGCTTGGCCAGCCAGCCTGGCCAATCAATGAGCTCCAGGCATCCATCTTTGGCATACAGACCTAGACTATCTGAAAGACTTTTCTGTGAAGCAGGAATTTTGAAGGACTGTCCTACCTTATATTTACAGAGTTTAGTAGTTGCTTTCTTTTGTGTTCTGTTTATCTAATTTGGATACCATATTGTCAACAGTTGAGGTAAGGACAGTTTCTTGCTCAGTGTCTAACTTTGCCACAAAGAAAGCAAACTCCATAAGGAGGTTCTTCAATGACCATCATTCTTTTTTGAAGTAGATCGGTGCTTCCAGGAAAAAACATGTCTCATTGTCACAAAAAGCCTTATGTTATTAAAACAGTTTAAATGCCATATTCTGTATGTCTTTGAAGTGTTTTAAGACAATTTGTATATTTAAAATATATCTCTGCATGACCTTGAAAACATACCTAACCTGATTATATGTTTGATTGTTATAGATGACTATTAACCTGTATTACTTTATTAACCTCAATAGCTTTTAAGGACTAAAGCTTTACATTACATTTTAAAATGAGCTGCACAGGTACAGTGTCTTAAACAAGAGTAGAAACAAAATATATGGTGTAACAAAAATAACTTTAAATTTGTATCAATATACAAAAATCCGTAACAATGTAAAAATATTTTAGACTAGTGGTTGTTCAAAAGTAGACTCAATAATCCACCCTTTTATTATCCCGTCAGTTCTATACTATATCCCCCTTTTTTCCCTTCAGAAAGAGATCCTTGAATCTAATCTTTTTTTGTTTAGCTTTCTCTCTGATCATGACCAGTAATAATTTGTAACCAATCCCCCTAAATGATGACAAACATACATAATCCACCAAATGACCAAAAACCACCCACCCCACATCTTGGGAATGTGAGCATTGTGTTCTCTAGACTGCTTCTTGTTGTCTCTGTGTAACAGCATCTTTAGTGCACCCTGAGAAAACTGAGACAGTGGTCAAGTCCTGGGGAAACTTGGCCATGACATTTGTTGTCTAGTCTCTGTGCAATGGGAAAGGGTAAGGCTTAGCTGTAGTCCTGGCTAGAATAGTCTGTGAGGCTGGACCATCTCAGTCAGCAGCCTTGAAGCTGTTCTCCATGCAGAACTCTGAGGAACTTCAACAGAGGTGTTCTGATGGGTCTCTGTCAGTTCAAGGCTACCCTGGGATACATGAGATTGAATCAGCCTAAAAGAGAAACAGAGCCAAATGGTGGTGGCTCATACCTGCAATCCCAGCACCAGGGAGGAGGAGATGGGAAGTGTGGCTGCGCGGGAGAGGAATATCAGGCGGGAGGAGACAGGAGCTCAGGGCATTCAGTCTGAGGATTCCTAGAGACAGCATCTTGTCCCATTCAGTCTGAGTGTTTTGTAGAGTTAAGAACTAGCGTTTGACTGCTCTGCTCCTCTGATCTTTCATCTTTCACCCCCTAATATCTGACTCTGGATTTTCATAATTAAGAACAACTAGAAATCATGCTACAGGTTTCTGTGGCAGATTCTGGGGAGGCCCTACAGGGAACAACCGGCAGAGCCCTAAGCGAGGAGAAGATGCATCCTACTTAGGAAGTCCTGAGGCAGACCCCTCCATCTTAGTGGAGCCCTGAAGGTCAGGTGTCCTGAGTTGAGGGTAGAGGGCTGGCTTTCCATCCTGGTCTCTGTTGTGGGATGCTAGCTGCCCTTCCCGCCCTAGAAGGTGTGCCCTCCTTGGCTATGGCTCTCCTTTGTCAAAGGACACGTTTCCTATCTCCCCACCCACCCCCACCTCCAGCCTCTTCCCTGAGGACTGGTAGTGGAAAAAAGCCTGGTCTAGAAAATCAGGCCTTGACTTGAGAGGTATCCTTGTTGGCATTAAAGAGCCTTTCCATATAGGCAGGCCTTTCCCGGGGGTCCTCAGCTTGGTCAGACTGCTCACCTCTCTGGACACAACCATGCTTGCCCTGCTCAAGGCATACGCTTGATACAAGGCCATTCTATTTTGGGGGGAGGGAGGGGTTGGTTTTTCGAGACAGGGTTTCCCTGTAGCTTTTGGTGCCTGTCCAAAACTAGCTCTTGTAGACCGACCGGGCTGGCCTCGAACTCCCAGAGATCCACCTGCCTCTGCCTCCCGAGTGCTGGGATTAAAGGCGTGCACCACCACCACCCAGCTTACAAGGCCATTCTAATTTAATTTACAGACACACTCATCCCATGCACAGCCATACCACCCTACCTATAGCCACGCCCCTTTTTCCACAGCCACCCCCTCCTACACAGTGGGCACAGTCCTGTCCACTCTACCACTAGATATACCCACCCCCCTCTCAGGTCAACCTGCCCTGTTTATGACCATGACTGTTTTACGTAGGCCATACTCGCCTCAGCAGGTGGCCACATAGATCCCACCCTGAAACCCCTGGACGCTAAGCCTAACCTTCAGTGGGACCCTCTGCCCCAGCCCCGTTGCAAGTTCTGTGGCTAGCAAAAACGCCTCCGGCTCCCTCCTGCTTCTTGCCTTCCGCCCACCAGTACCCTGTATGTTTCTCATACGGACACAGGAAGAATGGGCAGGAAGCTTCTAGCAGCTGGTTCCTAGCGGGGTTGGCAAGGAAGGTGTTTCTGTGAACTGGCTCTTCCCTCAGCTGTGCTGGCAGAGGCACTGAGGGTAGACAGCTTCGTCAGAGTCCCAAGCTTCCAAGGATTTCAGGCAGCTCTCGACCTTCCTGGAAAGAGCCCAAGGCTTCCGGGTCGGGCTTCCCACAGCAGGCCTCTGCCTGACAACCAGTTCTTTCCAGAGAGCGGATCCAGTCTGGATCTGTAAGGCCTGTCTGTCACGCCAACCTCGCTGTAGCCCATGCTCCAGGTCCTGCACCGGAAGCCCCGAAGAGGCTCCATTCCCTTGGCCCTCTCCACAGCAGACCATTTAGCATTTTATTAATTTATTTATGTATCGAGGCAGACAGAGTCTTGCTATGCTGCCCAGGTTGGCTTCAAGATGCTGGCCTCAAAAGTGTTTTCCTGCCTCAGCCTCCTGAGCAGCCGGGTCTAAGGATGTGGACGGCCAAGGTCAGCCAGTTCACCCCTTGCAAGGGGAGAGGAAAGCTGCGGAGGTGGAGCTGCTAGCGTGCTCCCCCGAGGGGCCCACCATGCTTCTGATGCCAGAGGCCAAAGGCCTGAGAGAAGCGGCTTGGGGTCCATGTAGGTCGGGGAATCAGAGCATCTCCCAAGGACTCCATTCTCCAGGGATCTCAGCCCTGTTGAGTGATGGGCACAGGGTGGCCATCCCTAGTGATATGATGTTATGCTCTCTGGACTCTTTTGGGGGGTCCACCACCCAGCTCCCAGATGAATCACACACGGAGTATAAACAAGCCTTAGCTTGGCTGTGTCTTGCCCACTTTTCTTATATTATCCCCGTCTCCCTTTTGGCCTCTCCCTTTTTCCCGTTCTCTCGCTTCTTCAAGTCTTACTCTTTCTCTGTGGATGTCTGTGTACCTGGATGGCCACCCCTGATGTCCTCCTACTTCTTGGGCTACTACTCCAAACCCCCTCCCAGGTTTCTCCTTCTGTATACTCTCTCTGCCTGCCAGCCCCGCCTATCCTTTCTCCTGACTCACTATTGGACGTTCAGATCTTGATTAGACCATCAGGTGTTTTAGACCAGCAAAGTATTGGCAGCTTCACAGTGTTAAACAAACGCAGCATAAACAAAAGCAACACAGCTTAAAGTGATTTTCCCAACAGCTACCTCTGCCCTTTAGGAAGGAGGAAAATAGAAGGGCTGACTCCACAGAGCAGACCTGGTTGCCTCCTCACTGTCTCTTCCTGCTTGCCAGGCCTCTCCAGGAAGTAAGAAGCCCAGGAATGGAGCTGGAGTGGACCCTTACATACCCGCCCTGTTCTGACCTCCAGGACACGGAAGACACCAGCTTGGTTATATACCGGCAAGGGCTCTTCTGGGGCTACCAAATCTCGAAGAGGGGACACAGTAGGCAAAGTATGAAGGGGAAGCCCTATGAAGTCAACAAAGGCCTGGGGCAGAACCTTCCAGATCAATAAGAAGTTGCAACTTGTCTAAAGGGATCAGGGCCGAGTGTGCAGACTAGAGGAGACTCACCCCTAAGGGTGGACCCTGAAGACAGAGGATCGGTCAGTGAAACTCATGACTTAGTCAACCACCCAGAAGGATAACAGCTGGTGTGTGTTAGGCACACACCTTGTCACCCTGATAGGTCCTACAAACCCCTGAGACATCAATGTTTTTAACCTCCTATTAGAGCATCAGAGAGGGAGAAGACTCTGCTGAGATCACACAGCCTCAGGAAATAATTGGTTTCCGGGGTCCGTCACCACCTCCAGTTATATCTCGGTGCTGAAGTGTGCCTGTGCCTCTGCCAGCCCAGCTCTTCCGGTCCAGTGCACACCACTGGCCACATCTGTGACAGGCTGGGAACAGCAGGACTGCCCTTCCTCTCTGCTGGCTGGGATGACTGTGCTATCAGTCTAATCGCTGGCCCTTATTCGTGGTCACATCCTGCTGCCTGTACAGCCGGGGACCGAGCAGGGGCTCACTGATGGCTGTGTGGGTGTTGAGCGGCTTCAGGCACTGGGACTCTCTGCATCTCTGTCCCTAGTTATCCCAGACCTGGAGACTGACCCTGTGATGGAGAGGCCCTGAGTCCTCAGGTCAGCCTTAGCCGGTTGGCTCCAAGCCCTGTGTCCAGAGTTCTATCCAGGGACTCCGGGGACAGCCCCCTGCCTTCTGGGGCTCCAGGGGCTAACCCACTGCCTTTGGGAGCCCCTGCCCCAGCCTCTGACACTTTCCCGCTCCCTCCAAGGCTGAAGACCTTTGCTAATGGTCCTGACCACACACACACCCCCTCAACCCTCCTCCCCCAGGCTCTCTGCCTCCTCCACTCCAACCTCAGATGGCTTCCTGGCCAGGAATAACCAAGTGACTCAGGCTGCTGCACCCGCAGCAGTGATGACCCCACCATTTGCACTTTGCCTTACAAGGTCACCAGTGCCTCCTGCCAGCAGAGGGGACCTGCAGGACTCCATCACACATTCCACGTCCGTCCATCCATCTGCCTGCTGTGTATCTGTAAAGCGCGCGCGCGCGTGTGTGTGTGTGTGTGTGTGTGTGTGTGTGTGTGTGTGTGTGTGTGTGTGTGTGTTCAGGCGGCTGGTCAGGGAGGCAACAGTGAAAAGTGGTGGAAGCTGAGAGGGCTAAGGACAAGGTCAAAGGCCAGGAGGGAGGCAGGGAATAGAGGGGAAAGGGCCTGCTAACCCTTGAGGGTTCTGGGATGTCCTCTGGGTGGAGTTGAAGGTGCAGGGAGCAGGTCAGGGCAGATAGGAAGCTAGGAGCAGGGGTTGAGGGCTTGACAGGGCCCAGAGCAGGAGTTGGGCTCGGCCCTTCTGCAAACCCTGATGATCTTCCTCTTAGGTTGGTGCTGCTGCCTGGCCAGTCACGTGGAAACCCTGCTGAGGCAGCCACTGGTCCATCTACTAGGGCAGGTCTCTAAAAGAAGGAGGGTGCCAAGCTCCACCTGCCTTGAGGCAGCTGGCTATCCTGGAACCCACAGGCAACCTGCCCACCACACCTACCCTGCCTGCTGCCCTGCCTGCCCTGCCGGCCCTGCAGCATTCCCTCCCCAGGGAGGAGCTGACCCTGGCTGCCTGGTGCCTCTGCTGTGAGTCAGAGGGCTGGCCTCGGGCAAAGAGGGGCTGGTCCCAGGGGCTTGGCCTTAGACGTCATCACAGCCAGTGGACTTTGGGTTGATCCTGCCCCCTGGCTGTTTGCACATAAACTGTTGTATGATTCTTTTACCCACACAAAGCTGGTGCTAGCGTCCGGTGTGTGTCCTGCTGGTCCTTTTACGATGCACTTCTGTGTGCGCATTTTTAATGAGGCAGAGATGCAAATGCACCCAGTGATGCTAGCCTTAGCAACATTTCCCCAGGACGCTTAAACATGCAACAGCTTTATCGAGGTAAGACAGCAGACCGTGAATTCTTCTCTAGAACGGAAAAAAAAAAAAGTCAATTGTTTTTGGTAAATTTTGAGCTGCACTGTGCACTGTAATCCAATTCCAGAACATTCTATTAGCTCCCCAAAGCAGCCCTGTGCCTGTTAGCAGCCGTTCCTTGTTCCC
The DNA here is from genome assembly GCF_000317375.1 of Microtus ochrogaster. Lineage (NCBI taxonomy): Eukaryota > Metazoa > Chordata > Mammalia > Rodentia > Cricetidae > Microtus > Microtus ochrogaster. The sequence goes on from NC_022014.1 coordinate 82,236,653, forward strand.
CTGCTTCCCCAACCCCTCAGGGCAAACCCCGTCCATCTACTTCTCTGTCTCTATGGATCTGCTTTGCTGAGTGTTTCCTGTCACACAAAGGCCCTTTGAGACTGCAAATATTTTGTGAGCCCCCATATTAACTGGTATTGGCGATTGGTGGCTAACTGGTGGTTTGGGGTAGTGGAGTTTTGGCGGTTTGGAGCCTGTGCTCTAACTAGAGGTCCGAGCATAAAGGGATGAGACAAGACCCACCTGGTCCTGTGACACAACATGCTTCTCCCCAGGGAGAGAGCGTGTCACTTGTTCTTGCAAGACAGCAGGGCCCTTCCTCCTCTGCTGAGCTTGCAGGGAGTCCCCAGTGAGGGCAGCGGGCATTCGGGGAACACTGGATGGTAGCATACAGGTCAGACCTGTTTCCACACTGGCACGCTCAGCTCCGCCTGTGGCATGCCTGGAATGCCTCTGCCATGCCTCAGCAAATGCCACCAGGACATCCTTCCTTCCTGGTATGAGGCTGTCATTCTGTCCCTGGAGTTGACATTGGTGTGGCCCACCGAGTGATCATTTGTTTAGCACGCAGTAGGTTTTGACCCCAGCTATCTAAAAAGGGAAGGCCCCTAGGAAAACAAAACTGGCTGCCGGAACCCATGGGGCCCCGTTGGCATCTGAGAGCAGCTCTCCTCAGCCTCTCTTTTCCAGCCTGCTCAGAGAGATTCGCATTTCATCTCAGCCACCTGGAAACCGCTGAGTGACTCTGAGAACGGAGGGCTCTCCTGGCTCCCCCTCTGCCCACATTTGAGAGACAGGACTCCTGGCATCTAGGACATCCACGCCGGAACTTTCTGTGATCTCTGGGTAGGAGCCATAGGCTGGGGCGACTTGTCAGGACCCCTGCCATAGTGGCCTCTGCCAGCCCCCAGACCAGCTCAGTGAAGAAGTAGGTGGTGTCTGAACTCAGTTCCAACTGTGCGTAGCTCTCTTGCCCTGGCCACTCCTGGCTGGGTACCCTGTTACCAGAGTCCACTATACCCCAGCCTGGCCTACCCCCACCTGCCCTGCCCAAAGCTGTCCGTGCTGTTAGGGGGTGGGTGTGAAACTGCTAAGGCCCAGGGAGAGCAGGTCCAACTGCACCTAGCAGCCTGCCCCAAGATCACTGCCTATAACTCCCCCACTCCATCGACCTCTGCGCCCCCGCCTGTGGCACTGCGCCAGGCCTTACTCACGCACGACCAGTGTCCAGGCCTCTCGGGAGGCAGGCAGGGCTTTGGCTTCTAGGCATTGTGCCCAGGGCAGGTCCTGCTCTCTGATACTCAGCCTCCTCTTTCCACATGCGTAGAAGAGAAGCCCATTCTGGTCACCAGGGAGCTGAGTTACCAAGAGGAGGAGCAAGAGAGACTAAATCTCAGCGGCCTGGGTTCCTTGGTTCCAGCCCAAGCTTGCAGGCTACTAGCGATAAAAGCCAGGCAAGCCATGGAGCCACCCTGCCCCTGTCTCCCCGAAAGAAAGCACCTGCTTCCTGGAGAGGAGGCCTCTCCCCATCTTCCTGGGGTTTCTGCAGGAAAGGAGAGCCTGGGTGGTGCAGGTTGAGTGGGAACATGCAGGCACCCACCTCTGCCGTCTCTCCGAAGTGCACCCGTACTCACCCCTGAGGCCTGGAGAAGCAGATGGGCTTCCAGCCGTTTTCCTATTCCAGTGGGGAGGCTTCCATGGGGTGAGACTCAGAGTGGCAATCTTCCTTACCTGGCCAGGGCCTCCCCTCCTCACTGCTTGCCCTCACACAGCATGGGTCTCAGCTCCCCAGGGGGGCTTGTGCTCCAATGTCTCCTTGGCAACAGGAGTGTCTCCCAGCAACCTGCCACCCCCATGGCCTGCATCGCCCCTAGGAGAGAGAGGTCCCCCAGGAGCGTGTGTGTGTGTGTGTGTGTGTGTGTGTGTGTGTTTCAGACACTCCTGTGTCAGGTGATGGTAAGGACACGGTTGATGTCAAGGCACAGATGGTGAACGGAAACCCCAGTGCTAGCCCCAGAGCTGTCTGAGAGGCCCCTTGCTGGAGCTGCTGGGGGAGTCCCTAGGTGGCCACAGGCCAGCAGCCACACAGAGGGAGATGGATTAGCCTAAGCCGGGTGGGGCCTGTTCCTTCCAGACCCTGCGGCCACCACCCATGGAGTCCAAGGCTGTTATTGTCGCTCGTCTTGTGTGGGTCCCTCTTCTCTGTGGGACCCTGCATTTTAGCAGGGTATAAACCAATTGGGACACAGACCTATTTAGCATCTACTCAAACATGCAAAAACCACAGCATCAGCAGCTTCAAACCTCAAGAGTACCAAGTGCAGGTGTGCGGCCCATGAACTTGGAGAATGGTTCGCACCTAAGTCATGGAAGCAGGCTCTGAACAGCCTTAGAACGGAGACACAGCTTTCTGCAGTGCTGGGCCCAGCTGTGCGGGGTTCCAAGTCAGCAGCAGGCCTTAGCACTGTGCAAGGTAGGAGCTGCGGTCCTGCCAGGTCCCTGTGTGAGGACAGGGCAGAGCTTCAGGGAGGGGTGAGGACAAGCCGGGACTGGCAGGATGGGGTCCCAGTCACTCTGCACCCCGTCCCCCTGCCATGATGCCAATCTTCTGTGCCTGCATACCCCAAAACTGAAGAACACCCCACCCTACTGCCGCAGCTCGCAGGAAAGGCTCCCTCCTGAAGCGCCAGCCTGACTTCAGAGAGGCTCCACATGGCCTTGAGTGGCTTTTCAATCGCTCTGGGACTCACTTCCTTGCTCTGTGAAATGGGGGCAGCACAAAACTTCCTGGGCACTCGCTGACAGGACAGTGGCCAGCGGTTTCTCTGAGTCTCCTCTGTCCTGCTCGTCACCCCTGGGCCTCCGGTGCCTCTTCCAACCCCTTCTGGCTCCATCCCTTGGCCCAGGCTCTTCTCTCTCAGTTTCTTCCTGTTTCTCATTTCTTCCCCGCTGCTCTCCGTGCTACCGGTTTCACTGCACACAAGCAAACGATACAGAGGCCGTGCCCTGCCAACTGCCCCTTCCCCAGGGTTGCCCTCCGGGGATCCCAGTCTGGGGGTGGCTGTGCTGACACCCCAGGCGTGCGGGCGTTTATCTCCTGCTCCTCACCTAACGCAAATTTCATCCTCGTCCTCTCCGAATCAATCCACTTTTATTGCCTCAGCTGCTCAAAAGCAATTTTTCAAGAGCAAAAAGGTCAGCACATCCAACACTAATCAATTCTCAGAGAGCTTCCTGCAGCCAGCCGCCTGGGGAGCCAGGACCGGGATGGCAGTCCCAGCCCTTCCCACCGGTCCCCCACCACACCGACCAGCCCCCGCCCACCAGCGCTATCACTTTTATTGCTTCATGATGCCTGTCATTAGCGGTGTGTTTGAGATGCCCCACAGTGTTCTTACAACATAAAACCTGGGTGACTTGTGTGTGTGTGTGGGGGGGGGGGGCTCGGAGCGTTTACAGCCGCGAGCTGGCTCTGGACAGTAATAGCTGAGCTGATGGATGGCTGGGAAGGGGAGGCGGGACGGGAGACATCCAGCCACCTGTTTAAAGCTTGCGGGTAGCCAGAGGACCCAGTGGAGGTTCCAGGCCCTTCCTGCCAGCCCCGGGTACAAACTTTCCCTTCATGCCCTGCTACCCTGAACGTGAACGTCTTCCAGCTTCTTTGCCCTGGTCTCCACAGCTGTGCAATAGAAAACATCTTCTTAAGTGCCCCCCCTCCCGTCTCTGCCGCTAACCATGTCGTGGGCTCTTAGAAGTCATTCCATAGGTGGGGAACCTGAGGCTCAATGTTCTGAAAGCTAGATGGGGCAGACGTAGCCTTGGAACAGGTGTGTGTTTTGTGTAAAGTCACCCTTGTGCACCGTACCCACCAGAGAATCAGGCTCAAGTTCTTTGTCACCCTGCATCAGCCTGACCCCTGACCCTGGAACACTAGAATCTGAAATGCCTGGGGACTCCCAGTGACAGACACTACGTTCAGCTGTCCCCATAGTAACCCTCTTGTAAGCACTCTTACGTCAATCTTACAGTTAAGGAAGCTGAGGCAGGAGGTACAGCTGGAAACACACAGTTCACACAGAGTCAAACTCACTAGAGGTTCCAAGCCCTTCCTGCCTGCCCCAAAGTCCGAGTGTCTTCTCTTGGTTCTTTTCACGTCTCTAAGAAATGCCGCAGGAGAGGCTGGGAAGTGGCTCTGTGGTGGAGCACTTGCCTAGTTTGTACAAGGCCCATTCCACCCCCAGAACCGCAAACTAAGAACAAGAGCAGCCAGGCAGTGGTGGCACACGTCTTTAGCCCCAGCACTCTAGAGGTAGAGACAGGTGGACCTCTGAGTTTGAGGCCAGCCTGGTCTACAGAGCGAGTTCCAGGACAGTGAGGGCTACACACAAAAGCCCTGTCTCAGAAACAAGCAAGCAAAAAACAAGACCAGCAAAAAGGAGCAAAAGCAATAATCCTACAGAGATGGCCCTATGGTTATGAACATTAACTGTTAATGCAGAGGACCCAGGTTCAATTCCCAGTACCGCATAGGGAGCTCACAATCATCTGTGACTCTAGTTCCAGGGGGTCCAAAGCTGACTTCTAGCCTCTGTGCTTAGCAGGCACGCATGTGGTGCACTGAAGACATCAACACTATCCAACCCACAGAGGACCTGGCTTGGCCTCGGGCTTGCCACGCAAGCACAAGGACCTGAGTTTGGATTCCCAGAACCTACATAAATCTGTCATCCTCGTGCTGGGGAGGTGAAGCAGGGCAATCACTGGCCATGCTGGTCAACCAGTCTTGCCCAATCTGTGAACTCTAGGCTCAAGACATGAGAGGAGAACACAAAGGGAGACATGGGACATTGGCCCTTGGCCTCCACACACTTGTGCACAAACACACAAAACACAAACACACAAACACACAACACACAAACATGTGTCCATGCATAGGCCGGCCACACACCCACCTCCAAAAGAAGCTGAACAAAAAGACGCGGGGTGTGAACTGTCCAGAACGTGGGTTGACAGGCACTGAAGAGAGGTGGGAATGAGGTGGACGGCCCATGGGGACAAGTTTCCTTTTAGGTGATGGAAATGGTCTGCAGGTAGACAGGCGACGGCTGTGCAACCCTGGGTGTGCATGGGTGTCTTGAATAGACACTTGAAAATGGTGAGACTACGCACTGAACTCCCCAGGGACTGGAGAGACGGCTCGGGAGTAAAGAGCACTTGCTGCTCTTACAGAAGACCTGGGGTCCATACCCAGCAGCAAGAAGGTGACTCACCAACATCTGTAACTTCAGCCCCAGGAGATAAGATGCCCTCGTTTGGCCTCCACAGGCACCAGGCGCACACGCGCTGCATATACATGTCGGAGAAATGCCGATATACATAAGACAAAATACATCGATCTTTAAAAAAATATGAAGGAGGCAAGAGAGCAGGTGGCCTACCAGCTCTGGTCTCCGCAGAGGTGGTCTGTGGTCATGTTCCTAAAAACAACGTAACTGCAACGAAGTGCTGAGATATCTCTCACCAGCGAGAGAGCAGCCTCCCCTCGGAGGCCTTCCCAGCAGACACCACCTGCCATGGTGGCCCCCAGACACCACTGTATGCTCCACACTTTGTTTGTACCATCTGTCTGCAGTTGGCCATGAACTGAAGTAAAAGGTTCCTGGGTATTTACTCTGAAAAGCCTCCTTTTGGGCCAGTCCCCTGCCTCATCATGCTTGGCTCCATCTAGCAGCTCTAGCATGATACAAACAGGTCTCCTGGCTCCCTTGGGATCTGGACCCCTCTTGGCAGCAGCTCCCACAGGTCTAAACTGAGCTTTCAGGGCTTTCCAATGTCATCTGGTAGACCCTGAGCCTGCTGGGCTCCTGAGCCTCCTGAGCTTCCCTGTGCTGCTCTCGGATGGGAGCTCATCGACTCTTGGGTCCTTTCCTTGAGCAACTACAGAGACCTCCCATCAGTTTCCAGATTATATGTCCTGTCTATGAAAGGCTGAGCCTGTCCCTGTATCCAAGACAGACCCTCCTGAAAAGCCTGTTCCCTGCCTGTCCTGTAGTCTGATACTCCTTACTCAAAGCATGTCTAGCAGGAGGACACTCTATCCCATTGGCCTCAGCGTCCTCTTTGGGTGCGGAGGTTTAGCGGTTAGGGCTGTAGGAAGGTCTCCTAGCTCATGCCTGCTGGTGGGGAACTGAGGGTACCCATGAGCAAGTTTACTTTCTTCAGTGTAACCACACCAGAAGGCCCAGTGAAGCCAGCAGACAAAGAAGCAGGAGCTGATCAACACCAAATCCCAGAAGATATTGTTTTCTTCTGCTATTTTTGTCCTGGGCATGATGTTAAATTCTTCCATCAGGCTCTTAGTTAGCCGGGGTTGGCCAGTGGCAGAGGATCCCTCATCGACGGGCACCAGGGAGCAGGGAGGCAGAAGTCGGTGGCAGTCTCTTCCCTCCTGCACCAGGCACGGGGACCTGAATGGTTGCCCTATTCTGGCCAAGCCACCGGGGCCCCTGCCAAGTCCTCTGGGTCATTGCCAACTCCCTCCCAGCAGCAGCAACTGCAGCACACATTCTGAGAAATCCCCCTGTGGGGTTTTCTCTAGAAGCCTTGGGAGGCAGGAAGTGCCCCGGGCTGAGCTGAAGTAGCAGGTGGCACCTAGAACTCTGGGGGGAAGAATAACTCTCTCCAGGGGTCAGGCTGGTGACCGGAGATAGCTCAAGAGGCCCAGCCAGTGCTTCTGCTTGTGGTCACACCCCCTGGCTGGCTGGGTTCCACCTGACCTATTTACGGAGCTGGCCTCCTCAGAACGAGGCACCAGGTCCACAGGGGCTGGACCAGCACTAGTCCAAGTCGCTGACTTCGGGACAAGGACGCCAACTCCCACAGCAGCAGGCGCCGCCCCAGAGGTATTATCTGACTGTTTCAGCAGTCACACTCTGAGGCTCCTCTCACCTCCCTGGTTACCTTCAGGGTCGGGTGAGGGCTCCTCTGCCACTTTCTCCCAAGCCCCCACTGCCCTTCGACTCAAGGGGCCACTCTGTCACCTGAAAAAATGAATCACAATGGGATCCATTATAGTCCTAAAGCCATCAAAGAAAGAGAGAGGGCTGGGGGGTGTCCAGCAGTTCTGCCGCACCCGGGAGGAGCACAATCAGCCATTGTAGCAGAGCTGGACGTCCTAGTGATAAGGAGGGAGGAAGGAAAAGCAGCTGGGCCTCTTGAACCAATTACAAAACAGAATAGAAGGTTCAAGGACCTGAGATAGCAGAGACCAGGGTAGGAACAGCTCCTCCACCCCCACGGCAGCTCCGTGGATTGCCCTGCCTATCTTCCCTTACATCTTATGCCCGATGGGGGGGGGGTCAGGACCCTGAGCTGGCACTAGTCCAGAGTCTGTCTCCAACTCTAAGTTGGCAGCCACTCACTCCCTGACTACCCTGTATCCTATCCATTATAGACAGGAAACTGAGGCACAGGGGTGGCTGTCATTCCTAAGATCTGAGCTTGGAGCCACGACTCCGGGCTCCATCTGACTGTGCTATTCTGGTCCCTGAGGCTGTCTCTTGGGCCGTCTGATATGTGGGGACCGTGACAGCAGGCCTCCAGGCTTCGCGCTGGGTCTTTCATGCCCACCTGACCACCTCTCTCTCTCTGTTACTCCCTGGGGATCCCAGCCCAAACTTCAGTGGGGATGATCCCATTTCTTATTCTGGTTCCAGGTGACCTCGCGGAAGCTGCCTTCCCTTAGGGTCTAGGTCCCAGGAATGGTCAGTTTTTCTAGAGACATCCATTCTTGTGCTGAAAATCTGCCCCGATTTGAATCCAGCTAGTCAAGGGCATGACCACAGCAAATTACTTAGTCTCTCTGTACCTTAGCTTCCCAATCTAGGAGATGGGGGTGAAAACAGCCCTCCCTCTCGTGGCCATGACGAGGAGAGACTGGGAATTCTCGTCTAGGTTCTATATGTCCAGGTGTGTCCCTAGCCCTTCATTTTGTAGGCTAATACCACCCTGGGATCCTGTCTCCTGTGTTCACCAGTGCTGGTGATCCATAAGCTCCTATTCTGGCTCTCTGGCTCTTCCTGAGGGCAGGTGGCAGCTGGACTTCGAGATGGCTGCTGTCGGGTGCCACGGTCTCGTCCTTCACCCCTGTGTGTGGCTGAGGTGGGGGTGGGGGCTGCTGGCCCGCAGCCAGTGAGCTCTGCCAACCAAGGCCCCGATGCATTCCAGTCTGCTGGCTTGGGGCTCCAGTCTGTCCCTCCCCCAGCGTGGGGTCACCTGGTCAGGAGTCCCTGTCACTCTTCATGTCTCTAAGGCTCTGCTCAGAATAGAAGCCAGAAACCAGCAGCCCCCCCCACCCCAATCAGGGCATGAGATCCCCCTCCTCCTAAGAACCTTTCAGTCCCTACAAGGCTCCAGGGAGGTCCTTCCCCTGGTGGCCACTCCCGAAGCCCATCAGGTCCACTTGCTAACTCTGACACCTCTGCCCCTTGGCTGAGAACTAAATCAGTTTAGGGGAGACATAATGACATCACATGTGAGACTCTGCCCCTGTTGGGACGGGCATCACTCAGCAGAAGGATCAGTCTATATCCAGGGCCTTCTTGCTCTCATGCACCCCGCCTCCCCCCCCCCAGCCAGAGCAGGATTCTCTGGGCACAGGATGGCACCAATGGAGACCTGAATGTCTCAGAGTCATAGAGGGTGGCAGTGTTTCCAGCTGGGTCAGGCTCTGGTGGCCTTCTAGGTCTGAGAGACCTCCCATTCTACCCCTCTGTGTCCTCACCCATTGCTGGGCAGGACCCTTGTCCCTGCAGTGGCTTGACTATGAACTGGAGCTGAGCGACCACGCCATGCCCCACTCTGCCCCCTCTGCTCATCTGAGAGACACCCTAGAGGTACGGGTGGCCAAAGGTTGCCAGAGAAGGATGACTGGTGCACACAGACTTCCCGACTCTGCACCCGGTCACACCCCTTCTCATGCCTGTGATCAGATTGCCTCAGCCTGCGGTGGTGGAGGCATGGGATAGTATTGTGTTTGACAAGCCTCCTAGCCAAACAATGGCCACGTTGGGGAGTTTGGTTGTGTTCACTTGCAAAAGATCATCTCAGCTGGGTTTGTTGATGGTTTATATCGCCCTCCTAAGGGCTGGGCAGGGTCACCTGAGTATCCAGCCGCTCCCTAATGCCGCATGCAGCACCACCCCAACTGTGCGTGGGAAGGGCTGGGGTATATAGGCCAAGGAAGACTAAGGGAGGAGGGCTCTATCTATGTAGTTGTGGGAAAGCCATCGTCCCTTCTAAGAAAAGACTTCCCAGTGCTGGCTTTTGGGGGAGGAACACCCACACCCCTGAGGTAACCCCTCGTCTGTGCTCTCTAGAAAACCCAACAAACTCATTGGTTCCCCAGAGAGAACTTCAGTGGGATCCTGCCTGCTTAGGAGGAGGGGTAGATGTTGTTTATGGGTCCCCCGGGAAAGAATTTTAGCAACAGATGGAGACACTTAGGCAGAAATTCATCCAGCCCCCCCCCTCTCCAGGGCGCTTTTCAAGGACTCAGACTCTAGTCCCCTGGCTGCCACAAGATATCCTGAGAGTGGGCACAGGGGACAAGCTATGATTTCGTTCTCTGTGTTCTAGAAGCAAGTTGGAGAGCCAGGTGCCTTTACTGTCCATATGTAGATGCTTCCTAGGCCTGGCTGAGAGTAGAAAGCATCTCCCATCTTCCCCAGTCTCCCTTGATGGTCTGCAAACAGACTCGGCTGGGGAGTTGCGGGGGAGTTCTTAATCTTTTTTTTTTCAGACAAGAGTGGTCTCAAATTTGATATGAAGTTGAAGATAATCTTGAGCTTCTGATCTTCCTGCCTCTACTTCCCAATTGCTGGAATTAGAGGTGCACTCCCCACCTCCTTCCCTCCTAGTTCGTGTGCACTGGGTATCAAACCCAGGGCTTTGGGCATGCCAGGTAGGTTCTCTACCATCTGAGCTACACCCCCAGGCCCCAGGGGTCTTTAAGCAGATTCCATGCCTGAAGGCCAATCTTATCAACATATCTCTGTCTCTTTTATGATCTGTGTACCCTGGCATGTGTCCATATTGATGGTGCTATTCCTCCAATCAGACAGTATTTGCTGACCCCTCAGGAGGGCCCTAGTTTATTAATTTATTATTCTGCAAACAACCAAGAGGCTGCCACAAGCACAAATATGCCTCTTATACAAAGGTGGCATCTGAGACCCAGAGAGGGCAGGTGTGATCTCCAAGGCCACTCTGTGAGTTTGGTGAGCTCCCTGCTCGTCATTCCCAGGGGCACAGTCAATGGCGGTTGGATATTTCCAAGGTCTTTTGAATACTCCCATGTGCCCTCCTGTGAGTGTTGCCCTGAAGAGTACCTGCTGTGAGGTGTTGGAGGTGGCCTCAAAGAAGGACTCACCCACCATGCCACTCTTCAGACGCAGAAGGCCGGTATTTCCCCGTACAGGCTTCATCCCCAGGGGCTGAGGCAGAGCTTGAGCCAGAGCCAGGTCAGGCTAAGCATCAGTTGACCGAGGAGGCTCTGGGGCTGGCTTGTTTGTCCAGGCTTCTTGTCCCCATCTTATCCTGCTATCTGAGCCAAAGAATACCCCTGCTTCTTATGAGCGACCATAGTTCCAATTGTAAGGATGTTTGTGCTTCTGCCTGAGAAGAGACCCCATGGGCTGACACTGTCCACGCCATGAGGACAGGCACAGGCCCAACCCCAGAGTCCATGAGGATGGTTCTCAAGATAGCTGCCTAGAACCCCTTGGTGTATGAGACGACCTGATGGAGGCGGGGGGGGGGGGCAGAAAGAGGTCCAGTTTGACGGGTCACTCAGCAGCTCTGCCCAGATGCTCATCCCTCCCAGGGACAGGCGATGGCAGCTCCTGACACCTGGCGCTCTTTGAGGCCCAAGGTGTTTCTTTTCTGTGACTGCGGGAATAGAAGCACCATGTGTATGTTGGGTTCCATAAGGACAGACAGACAGGTAAGGTCCTCTGGAGGCAGGATGTCCTGGCTGCAGCTGGTTCCTGGGGTGGAGCTTAGAAACAGGGTTAGGCAGCTTCAGAGAGGGTTGGAGTCAAAGGCCTGGCTTCCTCCTGGAAGGGAAGGTCTATGGATACCTTCGGGCTCCAGAGCAGTGTGGTTTTCCTCTCAGTGCTGAAGGCTTATGCAGGGTCCTTGTAATTAGACTCTCCCCAATTCCCTGCATCATGAGTTATTAATACTTACCCAAAATGCACCTGTTATGATTAGATTGATGGTTCTCCTTTCCTCCTCTCCTCCTGTGCTACCTTGGCTGAGTCCTCTCCCCAGGCTCCCAACTCAAGAAGGCCCAGTCCCTCTGCTGCCCGACACATTCCCGCTTTCAGGATCCCTGCTCTGTACTTTGTGGACACCCTGCACACAGTGACCCTGGGGTGGGGTGTGTGATGATGGGCAAGGTAGGATGAACGCATTGGGTATGAAATCAGAAGCCACCAGCAGGGTCTGCAGAGCTGAGTGTGGATGGTGGGGGCGGGCAGTCTCTTCTGTGGAAGCCTAGAAAAGACCTCGAAGGTTTCTTAGGAATATGCTGTGTCTCTCTGTGTCCAAGTACCATCCTATGCCCTCAGCTCAGATAGGGCTCTGGGTGCAGACCCTGCCTGACCCTTCCCAGAAGCCAGGGCTAGTAAGAGATCCAGGCCTTGCAGGTTTGAACAGCTGTTGAATCCCAGCATGCTCTCTGTCTTGTGCAGAAGTGTGACTGGCATCCATCAAGTGGACAGGAACTGAGGAGGGGCAAAGGAGGCTGGTGTAACCCTGGTAAAGAGCTCCTCCTGCTTAGCTCCCTCAATGAAGTGAGCTCTATGGAACTCTGGGAACTATGGGGTTGGAGAGACCCAGTGCTCCTTGTAACCCGCTCTGCCCCAACACACACACACACAAACTCATCTCTCTCGGTATAGAGGTTCTGAGCAGAATCCCAGCACCAGGCTTGTTTAGTGACCCATAGTGGAATTATGGGGATGCCCTAGCAACTGCGCTATGCCCGAGTCTTGAGGGGAGGGCTGTGGTCTTTTGCTCAGCATCCTGGGGCGGGGGGGCACCAATGGCCACTGTGAAAGGAGAAGGGAGAGCCCAGGCAGGAAGCAGGACCTTCACTTCCAGCCTCCCTGCAGAGGATCCCATTACCTGGATCCCATCCTTGGTGGAACTGCAGATCTCATCTAGAAGCATTCAGGCCCCCTGGACACTGTGCAACCAGCCCCACTCCCCGTTTTAGGGACACCGATCACACCCCTGAAACTTCGTTACGCTGGTGTGCCTGAGGCAGGCAGTCCTGTGTGCAGTCGATCAAACAGAAAGACGCGAGAGTGGGGGAATGCGCCATCTAAATGAAACATTTGGCACAGCTGGACGTTTCCCAGGACTCCACCAGGGTGTTGGCTTTGGGGAAATGAGAGCCTAAGCTTCTGGTGGAAGAGACCTGAGCCTGCTTTTGAGAGACACCCGGGTGGTCTGTGGGCTTCGTGCCTTGTTGTTACAGCCTGCAATGGTGGCAGGAGGCAGGCAGAAGAGAGGGTCTCAGCCTGGGCTTGTCATGCAGATTGATCCGTCCTTCCACCGCCTCCCTGAGACGTGCTAATGGCGGACCTCAGCACAGTTCAGTTTTTTTAAGTAAACTGGATTCCCTCTCGGAGGGAAACATGGGGAAGCAGTTTGAGTTTAGAAGCCAGGGTCCTCACCTAGTGTCTCTACATGTGGGTGGACCTTGTGGGTTAGTGGGTGGAGCCTCCACTGGCATCAACCTCTCCTGGGCCGGGATGAGCCACACCCAGAGCTTCTACTGAGAAGATGAACAGGATGTCTCCAGGACAGGACAACCTGTAGGTTCCCTCCCCCCCCCCTCCCGCTGGCAGTGCCTCCTGCAGGCACCAGTCTCTGTCCAGGGCTCTCTAAAAGAGAAGCTGTGTGGAGTGCGCACTCGTGGGCACTCCCTCTGCAACCAACACTTAGCAACATTGTCTCTCTGCAACGAACACTTAGCAACATTGTCTCCCTCGCAGCCTTCATTTTCACTAAGCTGCCCTTTGCCTTCTGGTGTCTTCTGTTAACTATGCGCTGCTCTCCTCCTCTGCTTCCCCCCTGCAGATGGTGTTGCGTGCTAGCCACAGCTCTTAATTGAACCCCCCCCCCCACCAAAGCCCTGGTCTCTCACCCTACCAGGAGGGCCCACCCCTTCCTGGCCCTTTGCCACTCCCACTGCTGTGCTGTGCGGTGCCATTGCCTTGCAGCCAGGAGACCCCTGGCCTTGATGTCTTTTTCTATTGCATCTGTGAATGACTGCTTATGGCCAGGAAAAAGGGAACTTTCTCCCAAATGCGTCTCAGCTCAGTGGGCACTCCAATTTTGTGACAGAGGGTGGTTGGCCAGAGTCCCAACTGGGGACTCTTGTGTCCTCCTGCACCCTCTTCTCAGCATCACGGACTCAGAAGTCTCGATAACATGACGCATCGCCTTCTGCCTGGGGCCGGAGAACCAGAAGAATCTGGCCTGACACCTCCGCTCCCGTTTCAATATAAGCAACTTTTACACGGGGCTTAAACTACTGCATCCCCTCCTTACCCAGCTCACACACACAGGACCCAGCAAACTGTAACTCTCCTGAGATGCAAAGAGAGGAGGACACAGGAGGAGAGGTAGGAAACCAGCCATCCCTTCTGAAATGAAAGAATGCTATAGACTCTGGATGTCACAGGTCAGGCCAGTGACAGGTGTCCTCTGGTCTGATCCTTTTAGAGGTAGTTGCTCAGTGATAGAAAAAAGATGGGGTCTTCCTCATCATGGAGGGTCTGCTGAGACACCCTTTCTCTGCCAGGGTGGGACACAGGTGTGGCAGTACACCCGAGCCCAGATAAAGCACGGACAGAACCTGGGCTTAAGAAAGGGTGGCTCGGTGAAAACAAGGGGTCAGTGGGGGGGGGGGGGCTCAGGGTATGCTTTGTGAACGGTCACCTTTTCTGGACTCCTGGCTTGCGAGGCAATGGGGGAGAGAGCCCTTATAACCAGGACGGCTCTGGAGAGACAGGGCCGAGATGAGACTTAGCTGGGATGCGGGGAGGTAGGTAATGAACATTACTGCTCGGGGTTGCAGGAGAGGGGGTCCCAAGGTGCTGTACAGATGGGGAGTTCAAGGTTTGCCTCGCCGAAGGCATAGAGGTGTGGGTGACCTTGTCCATTTGAGTCTCAGTATGTAGGACGTGTGCCACGTGTGTCCTTTCAATGGGCTATGACTGTCCAATCTGTGGACAACCCTGGCCAGGTAACCCCTGGCCTCAGCCCCCTGTGGGACTGGCCTAGGACTCCCTCCCTGAGAAGTGACTCCTATTCCTTGGCTCCATGCCACCTTCAGAGATGCTGAGGCTGTGAGAGCCTGTCTGGTTACCTCCTGGCCCCCTGGCCACTGGTCACCACCAGCACCTCAGACTCCAGTGACAGCAGAGTTTGGCTTCCAAGTGGACGGAGGCTTCTCCACTGGGAACTAACTAGCCCCTAGCACCCTCATGAGCTGACTCTCTGGGCTTAACTGGCACCATCCGATCTTCAGCAGGGCACACTGGGCATGAAGGACACCAAGGACAGACGGGTAGAAAAGGTGGGCAGACTCTCGACATGGGACCATCAGGCTACTCACTCCCTGGCCCTTCTAGTCTCTGTATACACCAGTATACACACAAGCCACGTGGAAGGAGCTCAAAGTTCCATCGGGTGCTTCAGGTGAAGGCCAGAGTTCCCACCCCATTTGTTCCAGAAACTTCCACAGAACCCAGACAGACCCTTGAGTACCTTCTCATCACCTCAGCTTCATGATCTGTGACTGGCTCCCAGGGCTGATAAGACAGCAAGATCCCAGTGGTGATGCCCGAATTTCCCTTTAAACACCCAGCCTGCACCCACCAAGTTTCAATACACCAATTTGTCTCCCAAAGGAAGGCCACACAGGATGACTTGGGCTTTTCTCGAAATAGGAGCCAGGCATCTAAGGCCCTGTCAAAAGCCGTTAGAGTTCCCAGGCATTGGGTAGCCGGGGATCCATGGACTCCCAGCTCGTGGTCCCGAGGCCCATAAAGCATTCCCGAGTTCTCCCAGCTACTTCTTTCTACTGCCAGGCCCAGCATGACCGTTGGGCCATGGCCCTGGCCTTCCCAGAGCAGGGCCTGCTGACCAACCCTTCTGGTTCTGCACCCCAGTGATCTCAGGGCAGCCACGGAGCTAGGCAGGCTGGCCACATCTAAAGGCCTGACCTGGTCTGCCTGACCCGGCCACTCTCACTAGGCTTCTCTGAAGGCGTCCGACCATGTGTGTGGCAATACTATTTTATTTATTTTGTGTGGAATCCCCGAGAGTCAGTATTAACAAGGGTCATGGTAACCAGTCCTGACCTTGACCGGAAGGGGACTGTTCAAAAAAAAAAAAAAAAACACAACAGAGAAACCGAATCACTCGCTGTAGACAACAGCAATGGGGATATTTCATTACTTTAAAAACAAGACACACAAAAGGCTGTCTTCCTTATCCTCCAAGTGTGGAAGAAAGACAGTCATGTGACTTGACCTCTGAGAGCAGGAAGTGCTATCCTCCCACCTGGAACTGAACGCAGTGTGTTTAAAGGCCTGGTGGTGGCAGGTATCTGCATGCAGCTGCTGAAGAAGCACGGAATCCTCACGGAAGGATCTTCCCCGCTGTGGGCGAGGCTGGCCACGTAAGAGCACGTGCGCATGCGCACACACAGGCGCAGGCCAAGCCCGACGGAGTGGCTTTGTGGCTCGCTTTTCTTCACAGAAGGTGTGGGTGGCATAGAGGCTTGCCCTCTGCAGAGGACACACAGGAGGCAGTGACGTGGGAGAGGCATGGGTCTGCTGATTCCAGGCCCGGGGGAGCACTCGATGGGAGTGGACAGCCCCTCCTGGTCACCGCTGCGGAAGGCTAAGGCCAGTGGGCTCTTCCCTGAGTGGCAGGTGAGGTCCCTGGGCCATGGTTTGCCGCTCTTGTGGCAGCCTTTACATCCAAGTTCCCAGAGCAGTTTCCCTGATGGAGAACCTTGCTCTCCTTTTATGGGTGAAGAAGTGGCTAGGGGAACCCTTCACTCTCTGCCAGAGAAGCTCTGGAGGACACTGGCTTCTTTAGGTTTGGGGTGGTTCCTTCTAGACCAGGTTAGTGCAGGACAAAATGCATCACAGCCTTTTAGAAACACAAGACTAAGTCCAGAGGCTGCTGGGCTCTTCAGGGACTCCAGAGATCTGGCAAGTCTAGCCTCAGGCTATCCAGCTTCCCTGTGTCCTCCTCCCTCCTCGGTGGCCCAGCTGGGTGGGCCCTGGCCCGTCATGAACCCAGGCTATATCCCTGTATAAGTTTCCCACCCTCCTGGGCAGGGTGACCTCCAGAGACCTCTGCCAGGGGCCTTCCCACTGGCTGGCCAGCCCAGGGTGTCCCTCACAACCCCAGCCTGACTACACTGGAAAGGAGCCCACACAGAGGGGAAGCCACAGGTAGACTCTTGGAACTGTGAGGGGCTGATCTCCGCCTGAATTAATTCTGTCAAACACGAAATAGACGGGTCAGGTGTGTCGCCCAGTGTGGCAGCACACTCGCCTAGAATGAGTGTGAGCTCCAAGTTCCGCACGCTGCTTTCTCAGCACAAGAAAACACGAAGGCAGGGAAGAGGTCAGAGGAACCGCTCGGGAGCTGACTCCAGATGCAGCCTACAGTTCTCCCCATTTCCTTTTGCCGTACCCTCTCCATGCCCAGAGCCATCAAAGGCACCAGTTCGGGGTGACCCTCCACTGGGCTGCTGCCCTCCTGTCCATCAAGGGCTTCACACCACTTGTTGCAAAAACTCAGTCAAGACCAAAATCTTCCCCTCCTGAATTTAGCCTGTTTCCCTCCATGTCCCCAGCTGTTCCCGAACCACATAGCTCTGTCTGCAGAGGTGAGCCAGGCCTCCTGGCTGGCACCTGGAGGCAGAGCTGTCTGGGGAAGCAGCGTCTTCTCTGTGCCCAGTGAGGACACTGGCCCAGGCAGGAGAGCACACATTCTACTCCAACCTCTTGCTGCTGCCCCCTCCCTCAACACTGTCCCCTCCACGTGGAGGTAGGCATGTTTCACCAGTGTTAGTACACGCACACGTGCGCGCACGCACCCCAAAGATGCCCTTCTTTACCAGAGCCCCATTGACATTAGGGGATGTCGTCAGCACAGACCTTAGCGGCAGGGCATGCGCACACAGGCGTGCTTGGTCAATAGCATTAAGTGTCATTTTAAAAAATGGGTTAAATAAGCCTTGTGGCCGAGAGACGGTGTGCGGGCTGATTACCCGTGATTTGTATGTCCTGGCGGTGGGAAGGCTAGAAGTCTAATGACTGAATTATCACCCTAATGCCTTTTGCTGGCTGGGAATAATCCTGGGGTAACAGCTGCCACAGGGTATTTGGCTGGTCTCCTCTAATTGCATCCAGATTAAGGTTGCTGTTCTGTGTGTGCAGGGCCTCTCCACTCCTCAGAGCAGAGCAGGGCTCTGTGAGCCCACACACCATGTCTGGCTGCAGAGGCCCCAGATGGTCTCACGCTGCAGGTAACACGGGGGACCGATAGTCCACGGGACTGGGGGGGGGGATACCTGGTACAAGGCCGTCACTGACCGTTCTGGGTCAGGTCTTGGGGAGCACTAGGATCCTTGCTCTCTGAGACTCCCTGGGCCTGCTCCCCCCCCACTCTGTCCCCACCCTACACAGCAGAGTGCAGGAGACGGGGTGCTGTGTGATCCTGGGAGGGGGAGGGGAGGAGCTGGCTCCTCCTCTTTGGGAGTGATCTGTATCTAGATTTCCTGGAGCGGTAGGCAGATGGGACCCCTCTGAATCACCAGGCCTCTGCTACGTTGATTGCTCAGAGCAGCCCCAGAGCCAAGGGTTCACTCTCCTGGATGCTGAGTTCAGCCGGGCCACCTGCTCTGCTGCCCCTCGGGCGGTCAGCAGTGTGGTATCCACCAGCACTTAGAAAAACACTGCTCATTTCTGCCTCTACCGTCATGGGGTGACCCAAGACCCAGAGGCCAGTGCCGCCACACACCCATACACCTTATGTACCCACTGGGACTTCAGAAATGGTGAGCCCAGAAGAGAGTGAGCAATTCTACCCAATTCTACCAGAACCACCGAGTCCAGACTGCTGACCCAATGCTCGCCCTGTGTGCCAGTCAGGTTCTAGCCGTGGAGGCTGTGTCCTATATATGAATACTGTGGTGCTGGACAGTAGATATGCCTGTACCCCAACAATCAGGACACTTTCTCCCAAAGGCTCTTCCTAGAAGGATCCACGTCCTCAGAAGTGCTCCCAGAGAAGGGGGGGCTGGGAAGGGAAGCGGCCGGCTGTAAGAGGTCTCTGCTTACGTTCTGATAAGCACCTTTTAACATGGCACCGTCCTGCAGCGCCGTTCTCAGTGAGAAAAGTCAACAGCAGGGTACCTCTGCCCACCCCTGCCGCCTGCATCCCCACACGGACTCAGCCCGTGACGGAGGGATCAAGGCTCCTTCCTTGACCAGCTTTTGGGACACCAGCTAAGGATACTCCAGAACACGCCATTAACCAACCTCAGTCCTCAGGTTTGGAAGACAGAGTGTGGGGGTGACCTTTTCCTTGGTAAGAGGCAGAGCATCCCAGTGCTGCTCAGCCAGCCGAGATGCCAAGGGACAGAAGCCCCCTCCCTAGCCATTTCAGGTGCCTCTGTCTTGGTGGGAGATTTAGATACTCTCACCTTCCCAGGACCAAGCATTTTCTCTTCAGAGGACCCCACGGTTGCACATACCACACCCCTCAACCCATTCAGGCCCCAGTGGGTCGCTGTTTTTGGTAGAGGACAAACCTCAGATCCTAAGGGGAGGATCCCAGTGGGAGGCACGTCTGACACTTGTCAACCAGCCTGTGCCTCTGGGGTAGGCATGTCCTTCCCAACACTCATATGGGCACTGTGGGAAGCTCAGGTCTGAACATCTGCTCACACGCTCTCTCTCTCTCTCTCTCTCTCTTCCCTCTTTCTCTCCCTCTCTGTTTTTGGACAGGTGTCTTCAGAGGGGTCTTGCAGCTGTGACCAAGAGGCTTCAGAAATACGCTTGACTCACTCAGGACAGTCCTGCTCACCTGTGCCCCAGTGCCAATGTGAGGATGAAGCCTTTTCTGGATCCTGCTTTGTCCACAGCTCGTGGAGAGACTCTGGGCTCTGCTGGAGTCCTCCCCCCCCCCCCCCCAGCCAGCAGCCTGCAGCAGGCAGACATCCGGGGCCAGCCTTTTAGGAGCTGAATTCTCAGGGCATCTGATATCTGCTGTCACTTCTAGAGTCTGATTTTGTCGTCATGGTGACAAGGCTCTCTTCACATTGGCCAGAGGCCTTTCCTTGTATTTCTAGATTCGGTTCCCTTCACATCCATCCCCACCCCCTCCCACTTGTCCAGGACCCCAGGGAGGTCCTTTTGCTCCTTGTCAAGAGCAGAGGCTTTCCTATCTGCGGAAACCAAAGGCCTCCCGCGGTGCCTTCGGGCCTTTCTTGCCTTCTCTTGGGGGCTTAGGTGATGGCATCTCCATTGTGCCCCCATAGGGACAGTTCTCTGAGCCCGGGTGGTGGCCGGCACACTCCACAGCTGGCATGTACCCGCTGTCCCACATGCCCGTCCCACACAGCTTACACAGGTCATGTAGGCTGCAGGGGATCCGTGGCAGAAGGCGGAACTGGTACAGGAGACTCCTGGCCTGCAGAGAGAAGAAAGGCTAAGGGAACAGCCCGGCCATCGGGATGCGAGGGAATAGTGGAAGTACATGGAACCAAGGGACACACTCATGGAGGGGACAGCACAGTGGCCTGGGTCTTCACTGGCTGCCCAAAGGGACCATGAGATACTTGGGTAGTTTAAGACACGAAATTCCCAGGTGAGGTGTGAGAGTCAGAAGGGCACGCCCCCAGCCCTTCCTGTCCTTTGCAGGACCCCTGAAACCCTGTCCCATTCCCTTCTGGACCGTAAAAGGCCCCTGCCTCACCGAGGTACTATGCACCACTGCAAGGTCAGTGCGATGATAGGCCCAAGGACCCCTTCTCTTCCCCACGGACCACCAGAGGGCTAGAACGCAAAGCATTGTCAGCTAGAGTGTGGGGAGCAGGAGGTGGGTGAGACTCAAGCCACTCAAGGTGGGTAAGAAGCGAGGCTTTCCCTCTCCTTCCTCACTTCCTAGCTCTGGACTCCTGGGTGGAGACTGGCTGGGCATGTATACATTGTTGCAGATGAAAGGGACTGTGTCCAGGGATGGCCCCCTGAGGGCATGACAGCGTTGCTGGGCTGAGGAGGCTGCATCAGGTGCTAGTAGTCCCCGTGGATTTGGTAGAGAAAGCCCAACAGGCAAGTGAGGGGCAGGCTAGAGCTCTGGAGGTGGGGTGGTACCCATGTGCAGGGGTGGGGCTCTGTGATGTAAGGGGCTCTATGAGCAAGCTGAGCCCATGTGCTGGGTAGGACTCTGTGGGCAGGGGTGGTGCTATGAGGTGTGGGTGGGGCTCTGTGTGTGTAGCTGGGTCCTTTAGGTATGGGCAGGGCTTCCCATGTCAGGGTGGGTCTGTGAGGTATCGGTGGGGCTCCGTGTGCAGGGGTGGGTCTGTGAGGTATGGGTGGGGCTCCATGTGCAGGGGTGGGTCTGTGAGGTATGGGCAGGGTTCTGTATGCAGGGCTGGGCCCTTTAGGTATGGGCAGGGCTTCCCATGAGGTGTGGGTGGGGATCCGTGGGCAGGGGTGGGTCTGTACAGCATGTGGCCTGCTTCTGTACAGGGCAGACCTGACGGGTCAGGCCAGTGCAGTGCCCACCTTCCTGAGCACCAGCTCTCCGTTCATGTGCATGGCCAGGTTCCCAAAGTGCAGGAGCATCTGGTCTGTGGCCAACTGTTGCTCGATGACGTCATCCCCATAGATGGCCACGATGGCCACACAGATGAACAGGTGGAAGTAGTCCGTCTGTGGGGAAACAGAGAGCTCAGAGGGGCCCTGCCAAATCTGAACCCGAGCTCAGCCCTGACTGTGGCCGAGGCTATCTGGGAAGCCTGCACCTCTGGTTCACCCTCCACTTCCCCACCTGAAGACAGGGCCAGCAGTGACGGCTACACGCTGGGCCGCTGTGACAAACTGATGGATGATAACTGTGCCCCACCCTGGCCGTTGGTGCTCTCTTGGGAGGTGTCTGTGATGAGGGAAGAGAACACACACTTTCCTCCCTAGCCTGTCAGAACTCACGGCAGGACCTCATGCAGAGGTCTTGAGGGTGTCACGTGTGTGCGAAGGGCTGATCAGACTGCTTCCTGAAGACTCTAGAAGTTCTGGCGGCTGACTCCCTGGTGGTGAGTGCTCCTGCATCAGCCAAGTGTCCTTAGCATGCGCCCCTGTCTATGGCTGGTGGCTGAGCATCTAGGAGATCCCTCCTAAGTCACTCCCTCGAGGCCCCATGGAAGGCTGCCGCTACCATCTTGCTGCCCCTAACGAGATGCCCACAGCCCCTCCCTGCGTCCTGTAAGGCCACCTTGTGGACACATGAAGGTAGAAGGATGGGGGTTCTAGATAGTCCCTGTTGAATATTTTGATAACACCATGTGGGCTGCCATCTCCCAACCAGACCAGCAGTGTGCAAAGGCAGTGGGTGCCGAAGTCCCCATCCTTGGCCTGCCTGCGTTCTTATTCCGAAGGAATGGGAGGAGGGGAGAATGAGATACATTCTATGGGGATTGGCCCAGAGTGCAAGTCCCAGCTCCCGGGGCATCAAGCCACGGCACAGGGGCCCGCATGAACCCTTTCCTTTGGAAGCTTAGCCCTCACCTGGCAGTGACTCCCCGTCTAGTGCTCACTCCTGGTTCGTTCATCATCTGCAAGGATTTCATACTCAGCTGATGGGGAAAGGAGGATGTTCCAGAAGGGACCACTAATTCCAAAATCTGATGGCAACATGAACTTGCTTTGTGGGTCTTGAACATGGCAGTGGCCAGCGGGCTAAGGAGCAGGGGCTGCCAACAACCTCAGAGAGCAGCTGGGTTACTTCCCCCTGACTCAGCCTCCCCAGCCACTCTGGATGTCTGTCTAGAATAGTCTTTAGGATGCATTGGCAGTGGATGCTGCAGGTGGCAGAGAGAGAGAGCGACTTTGGATTGGAGCATGCTCTCCACAGCCGGGGTCAGAGCCGGAGGACAGAGCTGTGCCCGGAGCACACGGATGGCGCTGCTTTTGGTTTGTGCAAGCACTCGTGTGCATGTACATATGTGCGCCCACGTGAGGTCAGAAGATGGTATCTCGGGCTCTCTCGCTGGGACCTGGAGCTCAGCAATTAGGCTAAACTGACTGGCTAGCCAGCCCAGGAATCTGCCTGTCTCTGCTCCCCCAGCACGGGGCGGGAGGGTTATAGGTATGCACCACACAGCTGGTTTTTGTTTTGGTTTTCTGTTGGTTGTTGTGTTTTGTTTGTTTGTTTGTTTGTTTTGAGACAGTTCACACTGTGTAGTCTTGATATTCCTGGAACTCACAAAAATCTGTCTGCTTCTGCCTCCAGAATGCTGGGATTAAAAGTGTATATACCACCATGTCTGGCATGCCTGGCTTAAAAAAAAAAAGAGTTCAGGGACTCTAGTGTGGATTCACGATCTTGCAAGGTAAGCACTCTACCCACTGAGTAATCTCTCCAAACTGGAGTATTATTATTTTTAAGGCTGATGGAGTCAAAATGACTTGCTGACTTCCTTACATTGATGGCTTGGGTGTAGCTTAGGGTGTAGAGTCAGCCCTGTGGGGGAGGAGAAACAGCCCGTGTGGAATACGAGTGGAGGCCCTGATCCAGGCTCTCTCTGGAGCCGTGGAAAGGCAGCTCAGGGTGGCACTGCAGTCCCGGGGGTCCGGGCAGCATAGCCCTGTCCACAGCATGTGGAGACATACATCCTGGGCTGCTGTGACTGTTCTGTGGTGTGGATATCCCTCCCACTGACGGGCTGTGACAGAGGCAGTGAGGAGCATGTCAGCCAGCAATTTACATTGATTTCAACTACATGGGAGGGGAAGTCTGAAGCCAGCGGCACAGGCGGCTGGATAGGGTGAGGAGGTTTGGGGTGCCCACCGCCTAAGCACAGGATGACGACTGCACTCAAAAGTAGCAGTGCTGGCTCCGCTCACCTGGTAGTGGGCCCAGCAGGCCTCCCAGATGCGCAGGGCCTCGGCCTCAGGAAACTCCCGTTTGAAGCAGAGCAGGAGCCAGCGATGGCAGAACAGCATCTGGAGGCCGTCCTCGCCCAGCGAGACCAGGTGCTGGTAGAAGCGCTGGTGTGTCAGCCGCAGCAGCTCCCGCAGGTACAGCTGGGGGTGGCAGGGGGGAGGAGGGTGTTACCCAGACCCCAGGAAAACCTGCCCACCAGGGCCAGAAAGACCTTACTCAGGGCATCTTCAAGCCCAAAAGCACACACAGGAAGAAAGTCTTTCTGTCTGCCAAACACATCAGACTACACTGGAGCCCCCCCACAAGCCCCCCTTCTCTCTCTCTCCCCCCTCTCTCGTGTGTGTATGTGTGTGTATAAGTGTGCGTGTATAAGTGTGTGTGTGTGTATATAAGTGTGTGTGTGTGTACCCAGAGGTTGACATTGGGTACCTTTAACAGTCTACCTTATTTTATTTTTTTTAAAAAGATTTATTATTAAACAAATCTAACATATTTATTTTATGTGTATGAGCGATCTGCCTGCACGTATGTCTGTGCAGCACACTGATGTCTAGTGTTCACGGAGGCCAAAAGAGAGAATTGGATCCCCAGGAACTGGAGTTACAGATGGTTCCTAGCAATCGTACGGGTGCTGGGATCAAATCCAGGTCCCCTGCAAGAGCGGGCAGTGCTCTTAACCACTGAGCTATCTCTCCAGCCCTTATTTTATTATTGTTAATCATGCGTGTAGAGATGGGCCTGTGTACATGACCTCAGGTAGCCAAGGAGGCCAGAGTTAGTGATCTCTGGATCTGGAGTTACCGGCAAGCGTGAGCTGAGGGACTCAGGTGCTGGGGATCATCTCTGGATCTGGAGTTACCGGCAAGCGTGAGCTGAGGGACTCAGGTCCTCTGCACGAGCGGCGCCGTGCACCCTCTAACCCTCTCTGCTGTCTTTCCAGCTCGAGTTCACCTTTTTCGGACAGAGTCTCTTGCTGAACCTAAAGCTCGCCAATGAGCTGGACAGGTTGGGCAGCAAGCGGCAGGGATCCACCTGTCTGTGAATTTCCCTGGGACACACCCAGCATTTTCCCCAGGTTCTGGGGTGGGGTGGGGGGGACTCATGTCCTCAGGCTTGTACAACAGGCACTCTGCTGAGTCATCTCCCAGCCCCAGCCGCTGGAATCTCGCTCACACCTGTCTACGGGTGCCTCTTAGATCGAAAGATATCCCAAGAGACCAGGGTATAGCCCTCGGCATAGTATGACCTCCTGGGTGGCCAAGGAGACTGACTGACTCAGTGTGAAGTCATCCCTCAGCCTCGGTCGACCCCCAGGGGCTGTTCCTACTGGATGCCTAACCAAGCAGGGCAAGCAGGGTTATTCATGAAACCCCAGCAACAGCCCCTTCTGTCCCACCACGACCCAGCGACTCCCAGAGCTGACTGCAGTTTCAAGACGCTGTCTGAATTTCAAAATTCTGGATTCCTGTGTGTCAGGTCACCGGGTCGCGTGGGACTTGACAGAGGCTATTTCTGGCAGCACCAGGTGGGGGCTGCCGACTGCTGACGCCACCAGGAAACCAATCTCCAGCAGCTAATGAGTCACTGGCGTGTGCCGCCAGGCTGCTAGGGTGATGGCGTCAGACCCTGTAATTGCCTCCCTGGGTACCGTGGAAACCTGACATCACAGGGATGCGTGATGAGGCCGGGGGCCGAAGGTCTGGTTAGGGGTCAGTTGTCTGCTGCTGAGCGGGATCAGAGGCTCCGGAGGATAGTGGGGCCTCAGGACTCCGTACCACTCCTAAGCAAGCACACTGCTATCCCTACGGGCCAGGGTCTCCACTCGGTGGCTCACAGACGGCCGAGGACACCGTGTGGCTGACGGTTCTCTAATGGACATCCAGCGTGCACAACTGTGCACAACTGCCGAGTGCCCTGTACCTTCTGCCGCTGGCTGTTCCTCACTCAAACCTTTGCTCACACAATCCTCTAGTCCCCAGGTTGATCTAAGGGCCATGCTTCCTGCCCTCCTCAGTTCTGCCATCACCTGCTGAGGCATATGTCATCCAGCCAGAGGCCACTGAGCACGGTTACCCCAAATCCTCTGTGCAGCTGAGTCTCCAACACTTGAGACCGTAGGGAATAGAGACAGCCATGGGAGGGGCACCTGCGACTCCTGTCCTCAGAGATCAATGCCCTCGGCTCCTACGCTCACTCTGTCAGCTTGTCTACTTCCAAACCAGGCCATGTGCGGGATGGAGGGCAGGCCACCCAAATCCTGGTAGGAGCTTGATACAAACACAGGTGCCTCTCAGTGACAATATCCAGGCCCCAGGCACTCGGTGCTTCTCAGTTTATGTACAGCTGATCTCTCGGACATGGGGTGGGACATGGGATCAGAGTCAGTTGGGCCCCACAAAAAGTCAGCTTTTTTTTTGTGGGGGTGGGGAAGATGTGAGACTTGCCTGCTGGACATCTGGGTCTGTTCCCACTGCATACACCTGCCCTGGCGGTCTGTAATGGGCCCTGCTAGTAACACACACCTGAGCCAAGTAGCATGGACTTCCCTTTCTTTGCCCTACCCAGGAGGCTGGATTGTGATAGCCCTGCAGGGAGGCAGAAGGTCAGCAGGGTAGGGTCTTAAACAGTCAGTCTCTGGGGTTTCAGGAAGAGAGGGTTAAGAGGCTGGCCCAGACCCAAACACATATCTCCTGGAGGTGGCCAATTGGCTCTTCCCAGGAGACTCTGGTTCCTGCCACCTACTGACTCCTGGTGTTGTGGCTGCATATTTCACCCTCAAGACCCCTGGCAGCAGCTGAGCAGTGGTGGTGCACGCCTTTAATCCAGCACTCAGGAAGCAGAGGCAGGCAGATCTCTGAGTTCAAGGCCAGCCTGGTCTACAGAGTGAGTTCCAGGACAGCCATGGCTACACACAGAAAAACCCTGTCTCAAAAAAATAAAACCAAATGAAACAAGGCAGTGTGCTGTGTTTTTGAGCCCTCTGGTACACAGACAGACATGCACATACACATACAGATGTAAGCACACAGATCCACATATACAAGGCACAAATATATACATGCCCACACAGCGGTACATGCGCGCTCGCACACACGCGCACACACACACACACACACACACACACACACACACACAGAGGCACGCCTCACCAGCTGTCTCTCCATGTCCTCATCACGGGGAGAACTAACGAAGATGGTATTCTGCATCAAACCCACGAAGCACCAGAAAGTGTCCGATTCATCCAAGACCTCAGCCAGGATGGGGGCCACCAGGTCTGACATGCCCTGTGAGTAGCCGATGGCTGGATTGTACACAGCATAGTTCAGCAGGATCCTCCTGGTGGGGCAGTGGGGAGTGAGCTGACCCATCCCGTCTCTGTAGTCCCCATCAGGGCCTGTCGTGCAGCTGCTGGGGCCCCTCCTTCATCTTGGTCTCCGGGGAGGCAGCACCCAGAGGCAGATGCCACAGAGCTGATCATCTAGAGAGTGTGGCTTATTGACCAGGTGTGGTGTGCATGCCTTTAATCCCAGCACTCAGCAGGCAGGCAGATCTTTATGATTTTGAGGCCAGCCTGCTCTCTATAGAGTTTCAGGACAGCCAGAGCTGCATAGAGAAACCCTGCCTCAAAAAATAAAAAAACAAAAAAATAAATAAAGTCTGGGCTCTGATGGAAGTCAGTGGGACTCATTTTTCAAGTGGCAACAGCATTTGTCAGAGCCCAGAGCAGGGGCTGGGCAGGAATGTGGGTCCTACTTTCTTAACGTTGGTTCACTGTGACACAAAGGGTGGGCTGGCTGGGTCGTTTTTATGGGCGATTAATTTTGTGCAGTTACTTGCCAGGCTGCAGCAGAATATCAAGATGGCAGCCTCGGACTCAGTATGGCGTTCTAGAGGAGGCCCATCGTGAGGAGATGCGAACACACATGGCAGCATGGGGAATGCCCTTCAGGAGCAGGGGCCAAGCCAGGAGAGGGTTGGGGGGACTTGGTTGGCATTGTCAGCTGGGACTCAGTGGCTGCTAGAGGGGTCAGGAGCTAAAGTAACCTGTGGGTCCCCTGCTCGGGTGGAGAGCTGTGCTGCAGAGCAGCCAGGGAGTCCCACAAGGTCGGTCACAGACTTGCACACGAGGAAGCCAGAGACACCAGGTACCTCATGCTCTCCACATTCGGGTTGTCCTCCCCTCGGAAGAACTGGTTGTTCCTATCTGTCCGAACCACATCCTTGTCCACGGTGAACTGCACACTGCGCCAAAAGGCTCTCTGCTCCTCAGGAGTCATGGAGAGCCTGTGGGGAACACAGACACCATCCTGAGGGCAGCTGTGGCAGGGGGATGCCCTGGAGTACCCAGGGAGGGGATAGTCCAGCAGATCCCGGGGACCTGGAGTAGCTGCACTCCAGGATATAGAGGCCTGGGCTCTGCTAGCTCCACCTCTGCTGCTAGGGCTATGGGCACCAACAGAAGGGTATGTGTGCACATGCGTGCGCACGTGTGTGCGCTGTCAGCACCAACCCTCCAGCTCCCAACGCTGTGTGTGTGTGCTGTCACCACCAAACCTCCAGCTCCCAAGAGGAAGTGTGTGTGTGTGTGTGTGTGTGTGTGTGTGTGTGTGTGTGTGCATGTGCCTGTGTGTGGTGTATTCAAAGCTTTCCTCATGTTAATTCAAGTCCAGCCCTGCAGAGGAGAGCTGACTGGAGCCTGTAGGCAGTGAAACCTTTGTGGGAGGCAGCCTTCAGTCCTGAAATCAGGTTCCCAGCCCAGCCTGCTGCTGGTGAACCCTGGCTCTTGGACCAAGGCGCTGGGGGTGTGGTGTAGCAACTGCCAGTAGACTGCCAATGGTGCTGGCTCTCGGGAGATTCACGCTCCAAAGAAACCATGGTTCATGGGATATCAGTCGGTGATGAATTACACCTCTGAATTCCCCGCCGTGGTTAGATGGGACTCCTGGGGCGCACTGCACCTTTTTTGCTGGATCGCTGCGTATTCCTTTCGCTTCTGCTCCCGCAGCGCCTCACGCTCCTCCGACGTGGACTCATGGCTATAGTAGTGCAGTAGGAAAGGCCAGACCTCCCCCCGGATCGACACATCAATGCCGCCAAAGAAAATGGCCTGGAGGAAGCAGCACAAGTTGAGGGGGTGGGTGGGGGGGATAGAGTATAAAACAGGGCAGCTCAAAGAACCCCAAATCCCCAGAGAAGGGTGTCGTGGGGCCTTTGGTGCGCCTCGATTCAGACCCCGGCAATTTGCACATGTTTACAAGGGGAAAGTGTTGGAGAGGCATTCCCATACAGGATACAAACCGGCTCATTTCAATGTCAAAGCCCCCCCGGGGTGGCACTCTGAGATCGATGTGTCATTCTCACGTCGTGGACTAATCCTGGGGGTTTTAATACTTCAGAGTCTGCAGGGCCCACATGGGATCCCCAATCTTGCGCAATTGTCTCCTCAGGGAAGCCGCCTGACCACTCCATCAATGCAGCGAACAGGACCCTCCAGAGGCGGTGGCCCACCACCCACGCTCTGTCCCCGCGGCTTGACTACAAGGGTTCCCCGGAGGGTGACCAGGTGGCCGCCGCCGTACCTGGCGTAGCTTGTATTCCTCCTCCACCTGGCCCAGATCGTTCAGGTGGTTGAGCCAGGCAGACACGTCCAGCCTCCGGTACAGACTCTCTTCCGGGTGGGTCTCAGAGGATGGCAGCTTGGGCCGTCGGATAGAGAACTGCATGCAAGTCCTCTCATCTGTGACCTGCTGGATGGGTGGGAGGAGCCCCGGGTGGAAAGCAGGATCTCAGATCTTGGGCTTTGGGAGCCTGAGATGCTGTTCCCAGGATGTCAAAGCCACTCTCTCCTCTGGGAGGAGGGGAGGCGCTGTCCCTGCTCACAAATTCCTAAATGGCAAGTGTAATTAGACACAATTAAAATGAAAATACCTTCATCCTAACACCACTCTCCCTCTGCAGCTCACAGCCTCCACCGCCCCCACTCCCTCTCCTGCCCTGGCCGGCCGCAAAGAAAACCAGAATTAATACCCCTTACGGCCCAACTTCCCTCTGCCAGGGAGAGCCTGCAATAGATTCCATTCGATCGGCCACATACAAAGGCCCGCTGTTCGGCGAGCGGGGGAGCCAGCCTGTCAGACTGTCTCCATGCGCAGTCATGAGTCCAGGGCGAAACCGCAGCTGACATTTAATTCAAAAATCAAAGGTTGCTCGATGCAGAGGGGGGCCCATACCTCTATTGTAATAATGGGAGCTGGCGGGAGGCTCTGCGGGTAGGGCTGTAAAGTCAGCCCCCGGCTCTAATAAGCACATACAGTACCTTAAGCAGGTGATTAAAGGGCTCTTATTGCCTCTGTATGCAGATTGAGCAAAATATGGCAAGAAGCCTTGTCAAAACATGAGTCTTCAAGGGCTCAGAATGACTTTCAGAAAGGCCTGGGCACACGTTTCAACCCCAAGCACATTGCTGGCAGTTGCTGCAAAACAGACAGCCAAATGCCATCGTCCAGAGGGGATCCCAAGAGCCAGATCGGTGAGGAAGGTGTCCCGGGATGGTCCCAGACCCATGGGTTTGGGAGCTGGTATTCTGGGAGAGGCATTTCCACCACTGGCCCTAACCAACCATGTCCACCCCACTCTCCGCTGGGTTACCTGGTCCCTGAGGTGCGTCTCTGTGCAGAACTTCCATTGCTGGAACACCTCGGAGAGCTTGTCCAGGCCGCCGTGGTGGAAGTGGAAAATCTTGTACTGGCTCTCCCTGCTGGCCACCACCAGCTGGCCACTCGTGCAAGCCTCGTCACTAAAGGGTCACAGGGTGGGGGAGGGATGGAGGCGTTCACACAGGTTCTGAGGTCTGAGTTTAACCAGAGCACGCTGTCAGCCACCTCAGGCAGGAAATAGTGAGCCCCATGGGAGTCTGGCTGCTTGTGTGAAGAGTGTCAACCAAGCTCAGTACTCCCTCTACCTAGGAAGCAAAGGCAGCTGGATCCAGACAACCCTGCACACCATTCCTGAGCCACCCAGGAGACCTGGAGGAGTGCGGAGGGCTGGCTGGAGGCAGATCTGGACCACGCAGGGATTTGCTCAACCTCCTCTACCCTCATATCTGAATCATAAGGGGTCCAGGGAGGGGGCTTCCCAAAATCTCCCTCCAGGCTGTCACCAGACCCGACCACCTCAGCACCACAGGGAATCCTACAGGGACTTTTGATAGGGTGCTGACTTGGACTGATGTGGAAAAACCCGACAGCAGAAGGCAGCGACTGGGGTCTATGAAGGAAAGGCCACCTTTCTCTGGAGGCCAACTATGCAAATGACCCGTGGTGACCCCAAGGCACAAAACCCTGCACCGCTCATCAGCAAGTACCCACCTGATGTGGGTTTTCTTTCCTGAGCAGGATGTTGGGGGACAGAATGGGTTGACCTCAAATGGGATTACCACTTGCGACAGTGGATCAGGGAGGCAGAGGCATCGGCTAGACCAGCTGCAGCCCCTCGATGTCCGCGAGACTGGAAATGCACATGGCTAGCTGTGCCTCCCCACACATCTGTACACGCATATACACACAGGCACACATGCTTGCGCACACTCGTGTACACGCCGCCAGGAAGCAGGCTCACCTGAAGAAGAGTCTCAGGGAACGCATGTGGCCCAGGTCCACACGGAACACACCGTAGATCTGCTCCAGGGCGCATCCCCGCTGTGGCTCATCCCAGCGAGGTGTCTGCAGGAGGCCGTTGCTGTCGGGGAACCGCAGGTTGGCATCCGAGCTAGAGGGGGAGCTGGCAGAGCAGGTGGTGTGAGGACCTTGCATCTCTCTGCGATGCCAGCCCAGGGGAAGGATGGGGAGGGGGACACGCAACATTCACCCCGAGCTTAAACACATGGCATACGACGGAACATGCTTTGCCGGAAGCTGCGCCCCAGATGCTAGGGAACGAACAAGTGAGGGAGTTGGGTCCGTTACTCTTTGGCCAGTGATAGTTTGGTTTGATTGGAAAAGCGTCTTTTTCAAGAGCAGATGCCGAGGTACCTTGATACGGGCAGGAAGTTGCCAGGACGGCAGACAGCACTAGATAGAGCTCACACCTCCTGAGTGAACAGAGGCGTGTTACCAAGCCTCCCCGAGCATCTACATCTTATTTATAATGTGGCGATAGCAAGGATATGTGTGGAATAAGCAACTGTAAAGTGCTTGGTCCCCTGGGGCCTGTGAAGGGCCGCTGCTCCGTCACAGTCTTGACAGTACGGGGCTTCTACCCAGGGTTAGAGTTCTTGTTTCTGAAAAACCATGCTTATATGAGGAAAGACATGGGCCACTAACATTAACTATAGGCCTCGGGTAATGACATGAGGACATGGGCTTGACCGCTTCCCACATGCCGGGAGGGGAGGTGGGGGGGGGGAGCGTGCACGGGCATCAGAGCCTGTGTCAGGGCCAGAGTCAACATCAGGGATCTTCCTCCGCCTCTCAGGGTCGCTCAGAGACCTTGGAGCTTGCTGATTGGCCAGACTAGCTGCCCATCAGTGACCCTGGAGCTCGCTGATTGGCCAGACTAGCTGCCCAGCACAGGTCCCCAGGGTTCCTCTTGTCTCCGTTTTCTCGGGTGCTGAGGTTACAAGGGTTTGTCGCCAGGCCTGGCTTTATAAAGAAAGTGTAAGTGCAAGGGATCAAACTCGGGTCCCTGTGCTCGCACAGCAGGCTCTTCGCCCGCCGAGCCCCCTCCCTGGCCCTCAGGTTTTCGTTTTTGTTTTTCTTGTTTGTTTGTTTGTTTGTTTGTTTTTGAGATAGTGTTTCTTTGTATAGCCCTGACTGTCCTGTAACTCGCTCTGTAGACCAGGTTGGCCTTGAACTCAGAGATCTGCCTGCCTCTGCCTCCTGAGTGCTAGGATTAAAGGCGTGTGCCATCACCGCCTGGTCCTCACGTGTTTTTATAGCACGTAATCTTTTGCATGAGTAGTGGGATTACCCACTCCTCAGAAAAGGAAACTGAGGACCAGAGGGGGCCACACAGTCAGTGAGTAGCGGAGCTAAGACTGGATGGAACCTGAGCTCTATCCTCCCTGAGCGTGTAGTATGGCTATGCCACCCTGCCATTCTCTCTCTCTCTCTCTCTCTCTCTCTCTCTTTAATTCATGAATTATTTACATTTTCTTTTGCAAAATATTTTATTATAGTTTTAGGCATCGCTGGTTAAATCCTGGTGTGTAGATCTAGCAGTAAGTTCTTCAACAATAACGCAGGTATACAGTGAGCAAAGGCAGGCAGGAGTGGGTTTGCGGTCTTATACTGACACAGCGCAGTCAGTAGCTGCTCTCCGCTAGAGCAGAAGATCCAGTATAAACCACCCAGTGAACAGATTCCTGGGAAGCCTGGGTCCAGCCCCTCCTCTCTCAGCATCAAGGAGAAAACAGGGCCATTCAAACCCTTCACAGTCCCCAGAACGTCAGGCCAGTTATAATATGGTTCTACTTCCCGACCTACGTCAGGAAGTCAGGCCAGCAGGGTCCTCCCATGGCCCAGGATGCACCCCAGTCTTCCTGAGTGGACCCTGAATGGACCCTGCCGCTGCACTCTGTAAAGTGTTCTGCCAAAAGCTGCTTCCTACCATCCCTCGCATGGTACTGCTAGGCTGTGTGCAAAGAGGCTGGGGTCTCCAAACATCCTGTTGTAGTACCATCCTCCAACACCTTCCTGATCTCCCAGAACCCCACAAAGCAGGCATCAAGACACTGAGTCAGGGTGCGACAGAAGGCCCCTGCTGGTCCCTGGGAGTTGGGAGTGGGGCTGGAGTAACGTGTTTCTGAAAAACAATGGTTATATGAGCAGGCTTCCTGCTGTGATGTCAACACGGTGACATTCAGGAAAAGGAGAGCTACGCAGACATTAAAAGATCAATGGTTGCCAGGGGCTGGAGGAGAGGAGATACCGATGGGGGAGCACAAGACAATACAACCCTCTCTATGACACCACAAGGTTATTACCCGTTTGCCCAAACCCAGAGAACATGCAAGAGCAAGACAATGCCTTGTGCAAACTATGGGCTTCTGGGTGATAAGGGTCCATTAGTGTAGGTCCATCCACTGGTGGCTGATGTTGACACTGGGATGGTTGGGTCCTCATGGGACCAAGGACACACACACACACACACACACACACACACACACAGGTGATTTCTGCAGTGAGCCTAAAACTATCAAGCCAGGTGTCACGGTGCAAGTCCATCATCCCCGCACTCCAGAAATGGAGGAATAAGGATCAGAAGTCTAAGCCAGCATGAGTGAGCTGTGCAGTGAGATTGAGGCTAACCTAGGCTTCCTGATAATGACAATAATAACGAAAATGAACTGTCCACATACTGCATATGATAACGATTAATGCTGTTAATATATTAACATGCACATAAATTATAGAAATGAATACTACATAGGAGAGTGTAAAGAGGAAGGAATACACAAGAAACATTATGTTCACATCTAGAGTAATAAAATTAATTCAAGTGCAAAAGAGACTGTTCTGGGGTGGGTCTTAAATTGGTAATAGTTCAAAGATTATAAACTCTTAGTTAGGAGCAGAGAGGTGGCTCAGCAGGTAAGTACAAATCATGTTCCTGCAGCAGAACCAGATTCAGTTCAGGCAGCTCACAACTTGTCCAGCATCCTCCTCTGGCCCCTGTGGGCACCTGTTCTATCTATCTATCTATCTATCTATCTATCTATCTATCTATCTATCTATCTATCTATCTACCTACCTACCTACCTACATGTATGTGTAGTCTTAGCTATTCATAATATTAATATGTATATCTTTGTGGGAATAAAAAACAAATATTGGAAATCTAAGCCAGGAGGGGTGGCATATACCTGGACTTCCAGAACTTGAGAGGCAAAGGCAAGAGGATCAGAAGTTCAAGTCGTCCTTGGCTACAAAGTAAATTGAGGTCTCAGTGGGCTACCCGAGAACCTGTCTCATAAACAAATCAAACAGACAAACAAATGTGTGTGTGTGTGTGTGTGTGTGTGTGTGTGTGTGTGTGTGTACACATATATACCAAGCCCCAGGGTTCTCAGGAACACTTTGGCACAGCTTAGAGGAATGCAGGAGACTGGCCTAACTTTTCTGATTGGCTTAACATACCTGTATGTTTTAAACTTTTTATTTCCTCTCTAGCAATTAGTTCAAGGAGAATAAGCCACAAAACCACATGCATGAATAGACATGGAACAGCCTATTGGCAAAACTGACGAAACCCCACCAACTAGGAACGGAAGGGAGCTTCCTCAGGAGAGGAAGGACGCTGTGTACTATAGTAACATCAGACTTAGTGGAGAAGGACGGAACTGTTCCCCTTAGAAAGTGGGGGTTAAGGCTGGCGAGACGGCTCAGTGGTTAAGAACACTTGTTGCTCTTGCAAAGGACCAGAGTTCTGGTCCCCAGTCCCTACATGACAGTTCACAACCATCTGTAACTCTAGTTCTGGGGGCCCAACATCTTCTTCTGACCCCCTAGGGCACCAGACATGCACATGATACACAGACATACATGTTGGCAAAACACTCATATGCAGCATAAACTAAACAAGTATAAAAGTAAAACAATAAAAATTAAAACAAGCCAGGAGCTAGGTAACGGTTCTGGCTTCCACGGGTATCCTGTATCCTCCCGTGTCCACCTCACCTCCGCATAAGACAGGAAGAGGGAGGGGGAGCCACAAAGACTGGCTTTGGGGGGAAAGAGCGCAATGGTCCCCGCTGGTAGAGGATGTGACTGTTTATATGACGCGTCTCCGGGGAATTGTAAAACAACTCTCAGAGCTAGCGAGTGCACTGAGCGCGTTTATAGGCTGGATGGTTAACAGAGAAAACCGGACTGCCTCCTTGGGCCATCAAGGCATGACTGGAAAATGAAACAACACGTTTAACTTATACCAGAAATAAAGCCCTGGCCGGGGGGGGGGGGATGGCTCAGTGGACAAAGCTTTGCTATGGAGGTTTTGCGACCAGAGTTTGGGCCCCCAGAACCCACAGAAAACCCTGCATCATCCCAGTGCTGGAGAAGTGGAGAAGGGATTCCTGGCTGGCTAGCCAAGCAGACTCAGGGATCAACGGTTGGATGAGAGACCCTGTCTCAGTAAATAAGGAGGATGGCAATCAAGGAAGACGCCAGATGTCAATCTCTGCGTGAGCCCACAATGCCAGCATCCACAAAACAGTCCAGAGACCATTTGGGGTCGGTGATGAAGGCTGGGCCACTGATACACAGCCAGCACAATACACCAAGAAACTATTCCGCTGAGCAAAAGAAGCCAGACCCAAACAGAGTGCACACGTGTGTGATGCCATCTGCATACAAATGCACCCAAATAACTAACCCCAAAGTGAGAGAAATGGCAGTGTATGTGTGTGTGTGTGTGCGCGCGCATGCGTTACCGAGAATTGGACCCACATCCTTAGACAAGCACTCTGTTACAGAGCTATACCCCAGTCCTCTTTCCATTCTTTCCTCTGAGACAGGCTCTTACTGAGTTTCCCTGGCCCTTTTGATGCTTCCGTCTTCCTGGGTCAGCCTCCTGAGTAGTTGGGACCACAGGTCTCTTAGTACAGACCTGACTTCCAACTTTGTTATTGCTGTTGTGTGAAAATATCAAAGTTTCCTGTCATAACATTATTCAGATTTGTTTGTTTTACTTCATGTGTAGGATTATTTGCCGGTATGTGTATCTGCATAGCACATGCATGTCTGGTACCTGAAGAGGTCAAAGGAGGACATTGGATCTCCAAGAACTGGAATTCCTGCCAGCTGTGAGCTGCCATGTGGGTGCTGGGAATTGAACCCAGGTCCTCTAGAAGCGCAGCCAGTGCTCTTAACCACTGAGCCATCTCTCCAGCCCCCTCCATAAGCATTTTTAGAGCAGGGTTCAGTGGTGCTAAATTAACCACAGGACTCTGCGTCACCACCTGCCTCCCTGAGAACACTCGGTTGTGTGAGACAGAGGTGCTATGACATCTGTGAAATGACGTACCACTTCCCTGCCTTCTGGGTCGCCTGCAACTCATCCTCTGCCACAGGAGTGTTTTACTGAGCACAGAGCTATCAAGGCTGGTCGCTACGCAGCCAGACTCTGACCCCACGCCCCTCCAAGGCGGAGTGACTTCGCAAGGTGTGGACAGACCACGTTTGTGTGTGTACCTGTCTGCTTTGTTCTCGATGATTCTCTGAACACAAGAACCTCCTCAGGTCGCTGCCATCTAGCCTTTCAGATACACGCCCTGAAGAGGAACTGCTGCATCTTTCTGTCTAGATTTTTCTGAGGTGCCACCCATCCCCGTTTCCCACAGCACACACCCCACCCCACCCACAGGACACACGGATGCTGCTTTCTCTGCACTCACCAGCACTCCTGATGGTCTGTTTTCACATTTACAGCAGCCTTGCAGCGTGGAGCGCTCTCCCTGCAGCTTTGGCTTGCTCTCCTCAGTGGCTCCTGCACCCCTGCTCGGTGATTCCTGCACCCCTGCTCGGTGGTTCCTGAACCCCTGCTCTGTGATTCCTGCACCCCTGCTCAGTGGCTCCTGTACCCCTGCTGATGATTCCAGCACCCCTGCTCGGAGACTGTGAGGATCTTTAGGGGAAAGTCTCACTTTTGGTCTTTAGAGAGTCTTCATTTCTAATAAGATATTAGTCTCTTATTAGATAATGTGATTTCTGAGGGTTTTGCTGTTGTATTGCTTTTGTTTTTGTTTTATACTCAATCGGTGGTTGCATTTTCGCTTCATGCTTGACGTACAAACTTTAAGATAAAGAAAAACCTTCGAATTCTGTTTTGCCTGTTTTTCCTTTGGTTGCTGTGTCTCTGGGCCACTCTGCATTCCTGTTGCCAGGTTGCAGGTGGGTCCTATGGCACAGGGACTGGGTGGAGTACCGGGAAATCAAATAAAATGGATGTGCTCTTATCTGGGATGCGGTGAGGCTGTAGGGTCATGAACCATAGATAAAAAAACTGCCAAACTGCACACTTCAAAATGCAAGGGGTTACTGAATGGCAACTACAGCCCAATGGAGCTTTCTGAAAAGATTTATTTTATTTATTTTTTTATAATTTGATTTATTTTTTAATTTTTACTTTATGCGCAGGAGTGTTTTGCCTGCATGTGTGTCTGTGCACCATGTCCTTAGAAGCTGGAAGAAGGTATTAGAACCCCTGGAACTAGAGTTATAGACAGCTGTTGAGTTGCCCAACCACTCAGTGGTTGAGTCTTTTTTTTTTTTGGTTTTTTTTTTGGAGACAGGATTAGTGGTTGAGTCTTAACCACTAAGTCATCTCCCCAGTCTGATTTACTTTATTTTCAAGTAGACATATGAGTGTGTGCATGTGCGTGTGTGAGTGTGCGCAAGCGTGCGTGTGTGTGTGCATGTGCGTGCGTGTGGTGCCCACATGGATGCAGGCGCTCACAGAGGCCAGAGAGAGCATCGGTAACCCTGAAGTTATAGGCAGCTGTCAGCTGCCTGACATGGGTGCCGGTAAACAAACCTGTGTCCTTTGTAAGCGAAGCAACTGCTCTTAACCCTCTGAGCTGCCTCTCCAGCCCCCAAAAGAGGTTTCCAAATGCCCACCAATATCGGCCTTGTGTCACTACCAAATTTCTAAGCAAGAGAAATCATTTTCATATATCAGGGCAAGGTCATATGGTACCACACCACTAGGCTGCTATAAAAAGTTTCACAAAAGTCTTGAATAACCGGGGGGAAATTTCCTAGTATACATCAAATGAGGGACAGGAGATTTATCGCTGTCAGCACGGCTTCATCTGTAATATAACCTTGCAGATTTATCTCCATACACATGCTATGACTGCTACAATTATGGATGTCTCTAGATGGCACAATTAGAGTTTGCCTCATCCCCTCTATTTGTTCAGGTTTCCTAATGGGAATAGTGTATCATTTTGATTGCCAGAAACACTAAGCTAATCTGCTATATTCTTATCCTTGTTGCTTGTTTTACATGGGGCCTAAATTTCCATTTATATTAGAAAACAAAGCGATAATTTAGAAAAGAAGGAAAGGGAACCAGGCCTGCAATCCCACCTCCAGGGGAGATGGAGGCAGACGATCAGGAATTCAAGGTCTTTCTTAGCTGCATAGCAAGTTCAAGCCTGAGCTACAGGAAACCTTGTCTCCAACGCAAGAGGCAAAGAAGGGGGAGGAACATAATGACACTAAGCCAAGGCTGCCATTCTCCAGTCCCCTGAGGACAAGGCCTTCTGACCCCAAACCCAAGTGACTTTGCTAACTCTGTTCATGAACTGAAGACATCAAGAATGCCCTCACATGTCACACACATGGCAAAGAGCAGCACAGGGGAGGTGGCCACGTGGCTCAGGAGACTGGTCTTCCCAAGTCGAGAACCCACACAGGAGAGGAGCCAACCCTGTCCAAATAACACAACTGCAGCAAGACACCAGAGAGCATTTCATGCCTCCTTTCGCCCTGCACACTCAGAAATGGCCTGCAGTCAGCCTCCTTGGTCACCAGGCACCCCGCCCGCCCCCCTGCCTTCCTGCCTGACACCCACAGGCTCCTCAGCCAGCTGGGCTCTTCTTCCTCTTGTTTCCTAGGGCTGTAGTTAGAAATGGCCAGAGCCAGCCGGAAACCACAAGAGAGAATCTTCACGATTCTGGAGACCAGGGAGGGGAGATCAAGGTGTCAGCAGGGCCACACAGAGTTTATAAAAATCTGGGGAAGGTTCCCTTCTAGGTGACGGATATGCCCAGAATCCACCCAGAGACAAAGCAATCCCAAAACAAACCTCAACTGCCTTTGCGCAGGCATCGACAGGTTGATAGTAAAGTGTACATGGAAGCACAACGGATATGGAGAAGTTGGGACCGAAGAAAGCAGGGAAGCCAGAGCTTTCTGAACCCGAGAATGTGATGGTGCTGTCCCAGTGTACAGAAAAAACACAAATGAAGAAGCAGATCCAAGAGTCAGACGTGAGCCCTGGTGCTGAGCCCGTGGGGCTCTGAGAACACCCCAATAATCCAACATGGGGAAGATCAAGCTTCAACACACATCGCTGGGACAGCCAGATTCCCAAACACAAGACAAAGAAGTTAGATCGTTTCTCACAGCACCTACCAAGATTAGCTCAAAGGCCGGGGCACAGTGTGGTAGGTAAGCAAGAAAGAAGACTTGGATTTGAAACGCCAGCAGCCACATTAAACAATAAAAAAAAGAAAAGAAAAGAAACAGTCATGGTATGATTCCATTACATGAAACATCCAGATTAGCAAATCGAGAGAGAAAAAACAGACCGGGGGTTGCTGTGGCCCAGGAGGCCAGGGGATATGGCTAGTTGGCATGGGGTTTCTCTTTGGGGTGGTGTGAAGTTCTGGAATCAGACACAGCCACACAGTTGCAGGCATGGACCACGTACCATGGAAGTATTCTCACGCTGCATGGATTATCTCCCACGGAGGTCCACTGGCCCCATCTCCCAAGTTACCTGAACTAAGCTAATCTCAGAAAATGCTTTTCTATTCTACAGAGCCTTCTGACTATCCCCCCGACCTCAGGATGACGTGCATGGTGCCCATACGCGCTTTCTGTTGATAGGGATGAGGTAGCCACACTGAACCAGCACCGTGTGGGTTGTTCAGGGGCAGGAGGCAGAGGGGATCAGCCATTGGGGAGAAGAGGTCCTGGAGGTGGAGAGCCGAGAATCCCTGGGATTAATACGTGAGATCAGCAAGGCATGAGGAAAGACAACAGTCCCTTGAATCTGCCCTGTGAGACATGGCCCCAGGGGGACCAGAAACTAGGCTTGCTGGTGAGTCACTGAGTTCAGCTCCCCTCCTGGTGTCCTGTGGAAACTGCAAGTAATTTTACATTAATTACCCCTCTGTACCTGTTGGTTGGAAGGAATAAATAAATTCTTTTGTGTGTGTGCAAATTTGTCTGAAAATTTGCAAAACAGGGCCAGGCAGAGGGCGCAGTGGTAAAGACGGTCCATACAAGTGTAAGACCTGAGCTTCAATCTTATGGCTCCTAGAACGAGACCAGAGGCAGGCAAGAGACCCCCGTAAGTTTGTGGGTCAACTAGCCTGGTGTATCATCTGGAAGCTCATGGGTTGGCTAATCTGGTGTATCTGGAAGCTCATGTGTTGGCTAGCCTGGTGTATCATCTGGAAGCTCATGGGTTGGCTAGCCTGGTGTATCATCTAGAAGCTCATGGGTCAGCTAGCCTGGGTGTATGCAGTGAGGAATCACAGAGACACTGGCTCAAACGAGGTGAAAGGCACATGACCTCTAACATCCTCCTCTGACCTCCATGCATGTTCCATGTCATGTGAGCACCTGCACTCACACACACAAACACACATAAACACAGACAACAATTTCACAAAACACTGCGTTACACACACAAACACACATAAACACAGACAACAATTTCACAAAACACTGCGTTACACACACAAACACACATAAACATAGACAACAATTTCACAAAACACTGAGAAGCAGATTCACAGCCTGGCTCAGGCCACCCAAAGGTCCCCTGTCAGCTTTCGGGTGACTAGTCCCCTAAAGGCCATTTCTCTGACTACACAATTGATGGCTCTTCCCCCATGGTCTGCAGACACCGTTTCATGATCTGACTGGCCTCCGTATTTGTCCGTTCTGCACCTGGAAATCTACCAACTATGGGTTGAAAATATTTGGAAAAGGGCTAGGGCGTAGCTCAGAGGCAGAAAGTTTGCCTGGCAGCTACGAGGCCCTGGTCCCCAGCCCCTCTCCCAACACACTCAGAAAAAAAAAAATCACAAGTCCTCTGAACATATACTGATTCTTTTTTGGTCACTTCCGGTAAACAGCACACACAGCAGCTATGCTCATAGCATCCACACACATGAGAGTCTATGTGGGTTCTGTGCAAACAATGTGCTACTGCATATAAAGCCTCAGGTACCTGCAGACTTGGGGATCCCTGCCTGGGGGCCCTGGCCTCCATCCTCTGTGATACTGAAGAGTGACTAGTGACATGAAAGCTACCTTATGTTACACTCCTGGAACCATCCGGTGAGCCAATCTTCTCTTGGTGTGGGTCAGCACCACCAAGGAAGGCGTGAGGACAGGCCATACCCAGGAAACGAGATTAGAA
This sequence comes from Microtus ochrogaster, assembly GCF_000317375.1. Taxonomy (NCBI): domain Eukaryota; kingdom Metazoa; phylum Chordata; class Mammalia; order Rodentia; family Cricetidae; genus Microtus; species Microtus ochrogaster. Next base: position 82,278,083 of record NC_022014.1, read on the forward strand.
GCTGTCTAGAGAATCAGGGAGTGCTGGGTAAAGTCCGGTGGAGCATCTGATGGACAGGAGTGGCAGGTTTTATCCTGGAGTTAGGGATACGGGGGCAGCCCTGGCAGCTCTGAGGAGTGTGGAGGCTAAGGCATACTGGGGGAGACGCTAGGCTCAGTGAGTGGCCCAAAGAAGGGCCCAGGTGAGGCTCTGTGGGATGGGGTGTGTGGGCATGAATGTATATGTAGTGTGTGTGTGTGAACACAGTGTATGTAATGTCTGTGTATAGTGTAGTGGGTGTCTGCAGTTTCTGTGTAGTGTATTGTGTAGCATGTGTTTGGGTAGTGTTTAAGTATGTGCAGTCTGTGTGTGGAGGAGCGTGTGTGTGCAATGTCTGTATATGTGTTTATAGTGTGCATGTGTGTAGTGTGTGTGTGTGGTGTTGAGTGTGTATGGAATGTATACGCATGTGGAATGTGTGTGTAGAGAATGTATGATGTGTGGAGTGCATATGTGTGCGTGTGGTATGGGGGAGAATATCTCTGTGTGTGTAGTGTGTGTGTGTTAAGTGTACATGGATGAGCAAGCATGTGGAGACCGGAGGCAGACATCAGCAGGTAGCCCTCCAGGACCACTCTCAGTGAGACAGTCGCTCACTAAACCTCCAGCTTATCAACTGGCTAGACTAGCCAGCTGACCAGAGAACTCCCATCTCTGCCCCCTCGGGGCTGGAGGGACAGATAAGCATGGCTATACCTGGTTCAAACTTAGGTCCCCTTGCCTGCAAAGCAAGCTCTTAACTGGCAAGCTCTGAAAAGTGTTACCCAAGGCCAGCAGATGTGCCCAAGCATGTGACCGCCGATTGCCAGAAACTGGGCACAGACAAGTGTCCAGTGATGGAGAGCAAATGGATAGAATACAGTGTGGGTCTGGGAAGTGGGTACCGGCCTCCAAGCCTACTGAATTTGATGCCTGGGGCCTGCAAGACAAAAAGAGAGAGACCCCACCTCTGCTAGTCGTCCCAACCTCCATGAGCAAAGCACACACTGAATATAAACAACCAACCGGAGAACAGAGTGTTATGGTTCATCTGACATCAACTCCGGGATTTACGATCACCATGGAGACACACCGTTGGGTGTACCTACATGGGTATTTTCAGAGAGGTCTGAGCAAGGAAGGGAGACTCACCCTGAATGCGGGCAGCCCCACCCCACAGGCTAGAGTCAAAGGATGAGGAGGAGGAGAAAATCAGCCCAGCACCAGAGCTGTGACCTGCGTGGCTTTGGGACTGACCTGACTAGGGTGACGGGAATGAGAATGACAACCACAGATAGAGTCATGCTGGGATCAAGTGGGCTGTGCCCTCTGATGGAGACCCAGCAACGGCAGCTGGGAAACCTCAGCAGGACAGGTTAGGGGGAGCAGCCTCAGGCTGTAGTCATCCCTGAGAAATCTGTGGTTGATACTTTGTGTCCACAATGTCAACATCCCAATTTGGGCAGAGAAATCTGTGGTTGATACATTCTGTCCACATTGCCAACCTCCCTACTTGGGCAAAGAAAGCACTGCTGTTCCCCTGAGCATGAAAGGGGGAAGCCTTGCCATCCCCATGGTTCTGAGGTGTTAGGGTCTTTTGCATGGCCATGCTTATGTCAATAATACACATTCATACAAAATTTCCCCCGCTCCCCACACGCAAGCATTCGACCGTCTGCTTCTTGACTGTGGACATCACATGACCAGCAGTCCCCACTGCCACGCCTTCCCTGCTGGGATGGACTGTGCCTTCAAACCGGGAATCCAAACAAACCTTTTCTCCCGTAAGTTTCTTTGGTCAGATAGTCTGTCACAGCCATGCGGAAGTAATTACTATAGTATACCTATATAAATATTATTACTATAGCATACCTATGTAAATATTATTACTATAGCATACCTATGTAAATATTATTACTATAGCATACCTATGTAAATACATTTATCATAACATACCTATGTAAATACTATTACTATAGTATACCTATGTAAATATTATTACTATAGTATACCTATATGATATTATTTAGCCCAAAAAAGAGGAAGTTTTGACTGTGCACATGGAAGTAGCTAATGCATATTTCATCGTGGTTAAAAAGGGGAGTGCTTGTTGGGTGGTTGCACACGCCTTTAATCCCAGCACTTGGAAGGCAGAGGCAGGGGGATCTCTGTGAGTTTGAGGCCAGTGTGGTCTACAGAACTAATTCCAGGACAGGCTCCAAAGCTACACAGAGAAACCCTGTCTCAAAACATCAAGAAAAAAAAAAAGGGGGGGTGCTTTAGAGATTCCAATTTCTCGGCCCTTCATCTTCCCTCCACACTGGCCTGGTTATGATCAGGCATGACACAGACGAGCAGCAGGCATGATCAACGCAGAGGGGCACACACTGCTGCTTGGGATGGCTTCAAGAGGATGATGGGTTCGTGCGGGTGGTGGGAGGAAGGCTGGCCATCTTCTCAATGGGCCTTCAAAGCTGTCTTCCTATCTACTCCTCAGTCCAGCCTGGCGGGGCGGGGGGACCTGCACACACTTGGAGCACCTCCCACGGGAGCCACACTTTGGAAAAGGGACACTTAAGGGAGAAGCTGGTCTGCTCGGCTTCTCTGACACTGTGCACTCCCGACAGGCAGCGGGAGAGAAAAAGAGCTACAGGTCGGATTACTCAGAAGTCTCCCAACACCCAGATAAAACAACGCCACCAGGAACCTGAGCTCCTGGTAGAATCTTCTGGGGCTGGATGGCTGAGCTCCTGGTGACCGGACTCTGGGGCCACAGGTATTTCTGCCAAGCCAGGTCCTCTTAGGAAACCGTGTCTTCTAAGTGGCCAATGAAAGGGGCGCCTGACCCACCCAGGTGTTCTTGGGCGAGACAAAAAGATTGCTTAAAAGACCGAGAGTGAAGACAACTGGAATGTTCTCTGAAGTTCAGCCTCTGATTTCAAAGGATCCATGAATGACAATGATGGGGAGGGAAGGGAGTGAGAGGGGGTGAATTCACCCGGAAGTACAGAAGACAAAGGGTTCTTTTTAGCCTGATCTGTAACCAGCTGTTCTTGGCATAAGGTCCCCAATGTCCCTAACCCTGTCCCCAGGAACTCAGCAGCTGTCATTGCATGCTGAGCACGTTCCCAGCTACACGGTTCCCAGCAACACCCAAGTCTACCCTCTGGTGACCACAGGTTCACCATGGAACTGCTAGGGGCTGAGGGGAGACCTGGTGCACTTCTGGGATTCAGAATGGCAGCAGCTACCTGGCTCCCAGAGAGGCCTCCCTACAACTCTTCCCATGGTGATGACCAGCCCAAAGCATGGAGTACTAGTGTGCACTGACCTCACATGACCGGCTGGTCCACCATGGCCAGTTATCAGTGTTGACCTCACTATCTGAACACTGCTGGAGGACTCCCAGAAGAGAGCTTTCCCAGGCTTATTCTGCCCCTCCTACATCTGCATCAGGTCCTTCGTCGTCAGATGGGGAAACTGAGGCCCCGGCTGCCACATTACGCTAACTCTGATGTATCCTTTGGTGTTTTGGGCTCCGGACATGAAACCAATGAAAATGTGGAAGGAAGGGTTGGGAAGACAAAAGGGGGCAGGGTTTTTCTGTGTAGCCCTGGCCACCCTGAAACTCACTTTGTAGATCAGGCTGGCGTCGAACTCACAGAGATCCGCCTCCCTCTGCCTCCCTCGTACTGGGACTAAAGGCGTGCGCCACCACCGCCTGGCTGATAGGTGCACTCTTGATGTTCTACCTGCTGGGACATTCTGCCTCGACCTAGATCTGCTCACTGCTTCCCCAACATGTAGAGCCTGGCCACACTGAGTCCCACACTGCAAGTTTCTCTGAAGTCCCACCTGCACTTTGACCCCCCTGGAACCTCCCCCTTTACCAGGTGAAGGCACCAAGCCCCATGGCCCTGGGAGACAGTCCCCAGTGTGGTCCTTGTGCAGGCCTCAACCAGAAGAGAGTGAGATGAACGAAGTCGCTGGAGTCCACCCTGGGGTCCACCCTGGGGTCCCCAGCCCCCATGGAAAGGAGACCCTCTCCGTCTAACTTTGACACCATTCCTGGTATCTCTGCCATCTCCCGAGGGGTCCTGCTCCCCCAGGCCAGGATGACATCTTCAATATCGTATACACTTGACTCCAAACGCCTGGCTTAAGGGACCATGGTGAGAAAGATTATTTCTTGGTGACACAGGGATGGGGAGGTGAGTTTTGACAGCTCTGTGGCTCTGGTGTGGCTCTGGGCTCTCAACCGTTATGAAAATGCACACTAAGCTAAGCTAAGCATTCCAGGCAAAACTGAAGACTGTCAGCTGTAATTAACATCAGAGAGAGAGAGAGAGAGAGAGAGAGAGAGAGAGAGAG
>NC_022014.1:82282571-82296651 GCF_000317375.1 Microtus ochrogaster
GGATCAATCCACCCACCAGGCTGAGCCCAGCAGCTTTCTGCTGACCAGTGCCTTGCTCTGGCGGCTTCTGAGCGCTCAGCCTGCCGTACCCAGGAGGACAATCAATGCAGTTCCCAGGACAGCAGGTCAGAGCAATAAACCTCCGCTGCCATGGTGGGGTTTGCATGCTTTCCAAGGCCTCCATGCTAGAAAGTCCCGAGGGAGCCTTGTGCCGCTTGGCTTGCGATGTCATTTCTGACGAGCGGGGACGGGAGCAATCTGTGAGAAGCCGGCCTGATGCTGCCACGGTCCAGCCTGGAAAGCCACCCGGCTATCTCAGGCAGGAGAGCTGCAGGAAGGGAGGGACGAGTTGGAATAAATCACGGCTCTTTACAGGACGTCGCGCTCTGGGAATGAAGCTGCCGCAGCCGGCAAAACCACATCCCAGCTCCAGCGATTAACGTGACATCACGTGGGCACGCGCAGGGCTAATTATGAGAGGTGTAAATCAGAGAGAGAGGGAGACAGGCACATCACTCAGGTTTATTACCCACACCGTTTAGGAAAAGATAACCAGGCTGGCCTGCCTTCCCCTTGCCAGCCCAGCTGTAGGGTGGGTGAGTGGATGGTGGGGAGGGCTGTGCCTTCATCTGCACTGGAGGAGAGGAAAAAAATGCCAGCCTCTGGGGTACCATTTTTATTTAAACCTTTCCTTAGTCCAATTGAGTGACCACTCCCATTTCCCAGGAAAATGAAGAAACATGTCGCTCAACACACCCAGTGTGCTTCTGGTTTGCGTGTGTCATGCGTGTGTCACTGCGGGCCCCCGTCACCCACACGGGATGCTGTCGCAGCTATTAACTGGCATCCTTCATTATCGGCTGGAGACCAGCATGGCAGGAATCATTTGCTTCTCCTTTTCCCTTAAGGCATTTGCAAATATGCTCGGAGGCTAAGAGACGCCAGGGCGTCTAATAAATAAAGCAAAATAATTAATAGCCCTCTTGGTCTGGAGACGGTCCCCACAGCTCCTTTGCTGGGTGGTTGAGTTCCCAGCTCATCGTTGGAATATTCTATGTTACTACACGGCAGCATCATGCTGTGCTTAAAAAAAAATCAGGCTATTGGCATGGCAAGGAGAGATGCTTACCACCAAGCCTGAAGGCTTGGGTTCCATCCCCAGAACCCGCACGTCGAAGGTGGGGACCGACTCCCTAAATCTGTCCTCTGAGCTCTGTGTGCCTGTGGCCTGCACACTTCCTGCCCCTACCCCCACCCAAAATAAAGTTTTCAAAAGAGCGAAAAGTCAAATTGAACAGCTCCAATTTTACAGATGCTGTTGGGACCATTTGGAGTCCTGGCCTCCAGCTGATTTCCCTCCTAGAGATCTTTACTTTCCTTCTGATTTGAGTTACTGAAAGCTGTGTCAAAGTTGTTTACCAGCTCTGCTTCGTGAGCACGTATTTCCTTGGCCTTGAGGATCAGAGGATAAGGTTTTCACCTGTTGCCCCACCTGACTGTTGAGTATCTAAGCCTCCGTGGTACTATTGAATAAAAGGCTTCTTACCAGTGACTAGAGGTCCATGTCTCTGTCTGTCTCTCTGTCTGTCTTTGTGTGTGTTTCAATTTCCAGCCCCTTACCTGAAGCTAGCGAACTATATGGTAGCGCACAGAGCGCAGACAGGCATTGTGAGCTGCAAGACGCTATCATGGACAAGCATTTATCCCTGAACCGATACGTCCTTAGGGGCTCTGTGTGCACAGCCTAGGTGGTCACAGCAACATGGAGGACACTTTGTATGACGTAGAAAAAAAATGAGGAATGGAATACATTCTATTGTGGCGATATTTTGTTTTTGCTGTAACAAAGTTTGCCTGAAGATCAGAGGGCGGAGTTGGCCACATTAGTCAGGCGTAGAGGCCAGGCCCAGGCAGTGGTGGCACACTCCTTTAATCCCAGCATTGGGAGATAGAGGCAGGTGGATCTCTGTGAGTTCAAGGCCACCCTGGTCTACACAAGATTGAATCCAGTCTAAAAGAAAAACAGAGCCGAGTGGTGGTGGCTCACACCTTTAATCCCAGCACGAGGGAGGAGGAGACAGGAAGGGAAATGGCTGGGCACAGAGAAGAAAGAGGACTCTCAGGCGGGAGGAGACGGGAGCTCAGGATTCAGTCTGAGGACCTGTAGAGACAGGAGACCCCATTTGGTCTGAGGATTCAGTAGAGGTGAGAACTAGTGACTGGCAGCTCTGCTTCTCTGGCCTTTCAGTGTTCACCCCCTAGTATCTGACTCTGGGGCCTTTTTTATTATTATTATTAAAGACCAATTAGAAATTGTGCTACACTTTATCATGAGTCAGTCCTTGGGTAAGGCAGACTGACGAAGCCACCTGGTGACACTTCGTGCTGGTGAAGGCCACACAAGAGGATGCTGGAGCTTCAAGCCTGTGGCATCCCCAGGGTCACTGTCACAAGACCTTCTGAAATGAAGCCACACACCTGTCAAGGCCTGGGTGTCATACTGTCACATGCCAGGAGGACAGGATAGGAAGAAAGGGCAGGAGAGAGGACCCTGATATCACAAACAGGTCAATGTGTGGTGTCCTGAGGTTTCTGCAGGACCAAAAACCCAGTCCCTACCCAGAGGATCTGGGCCCACAGGCGTGTCGTGTGACAGCATCAGGGAGAGCAGACCCTGGAGGATCTGTTAGCCCCAAACCACACAGTCCCACTCAGAGCAGGAGAGGACCCTAGTGCCTGTTCACACCCAGGAAAGGGTCCACCATGGCTGCTACACCCACCAGAGTGAAGCCCACAGAGCCACCAGGCTGACAGGGCCACGCAGGTCACTGTATTTGGCCTATCGGCCCTGCAGGGGGCTCCTGTGTCTCCCCAGACTCGACCACAGAGCTGAGCTCCCCATGTCATTGACTCGAGGCTCCTGGGAGCCTCTACAGCCTCCGAGTGGGTCCCCACTGCTTCATGGAAATGGCTAATCACCACCCAGGCTGGTGGTTTCCCAACATTTTTGTGACGTTCCCCTAGGCAATTTAAAAATGGAATGAGCGCTAATAATAATTTGACTAAATTTAGGTGCTCCCCTTAGGCACTGATTAAATTTCATGAACTCTTTTTCAGGTGTTCAGCCCAAATTCCTTCCTCTCTCCCTCTGTTTCACAGGCAGACTGGGGGCTTACTGACCATCCTGTAGGGTGAGTGAGTGAGTTCCATCTAGTGGGCAGAGACCTCCTTTCCAGGCAGTGAGAGGGGCTCAGGGAAACGTGCGGTCAGAGTGTAGGATGCACGGTTGAGGGCCGGGCAACCAAGGTTTGTCCAAATGAAGGACTTGAAGATTACCAGGTGATCTGTTGGTGTCCATGGGAGGGAAGGAAGCAGCTGGAACTCTCTTGGAGGGAGGAAGAGGGACAGAAGCCAGAACCTCCTGGATTCTGGGCACCAGGACTTTGGGACACTCCTTAGCCCGTCCACATCCACAGGATCCACCACCAGGGGCTTCCAAGGCCGGGGCATGGAGGCCTCACTAGCTCATCTCAACACTTCTTGACTCTCCAGTGACGCGCCTGCCCCTCCCCAACTGGGACCCTGAGAGTTGACCTTGAGTATATCTAGGGATGACCCGAACCTTCAGGTGCAAGACAGGTATGACAGGACCCAGGGTGGTCAAGGGGGCCGTGGTCTGCCACATCCAGCCCTGAAGTGCCAGCAGCCCCTAGAGTCCCCTGTTTTCCCGATGGGTCACCAGCTCTTTGTTTATGTCCCTTCTTCCCTCCCTCCACCCACGCCTTTCTTTTCCAGTGCTGGGGAAGGAGCCAGCCGTCTTGGGGCACCTGTGCTAAAACACCATGATCAAAGCCTCTTATAAAAGGAAGCATTCACATGGGCTCGCTATTTCAGAGGGTCAGAGTCCGTGGTGGCCGAGCAAAATCATGGCAGCAAAAACAACCAAGAGCTCAAAATCTGATCCGCAAGCAGGAGGCAGAGAGCATGCTGGGACCCACGCCAGTCTTGAAACCTCAGAACCCACCCCAGCGACTCTTCTGCCAACAAGGCCGCATCTCCTAATCTTTCCCAAACAGTTCCACCAACTGGGGACAAGCATTCAAACCTATGAGCCTGCGTGGGCCATTCTCATCCAAACCTGCTAGCACACTAGCCGAGGGCTCCGCCACTGAGCCACCCTCCCAGTCCCGCTCCCTCCACCGCCCTCTAAAGGCTCTTTTTATTTTTAGTTTGAGATGGCAGTGTCTCGGTAAGTGTTCTGGGCTAGCCTCAAACTCCCCTTGTAGCCCAGGATCCTCCTGCTCTACCTCCTGAGCAGCTGAGATCATACACGAGCCACTGTGCCTGGATCACGCGCCTTTCAATTCCACTCACACACTTGACTGGGCAAGCTGAACCTTTCACAGACCACCTACGCGCAAAGGGCATAGAATGACCCCACTCAGAAGCCTTGCTTCCCCCTCCAGTGTTCCCTGGGTTGGTTCAGGTCCGACACCATCGCCAGGCACGGAGACACTGCTTGGCTTGGCTCAGAGCATTCAGGAGCAACCAAACAGGGACCACGAGAAGCAGAACATTCTTAGCGGAAGACAATCAGGGTAGTTCCCAGCAGGCTGGCTCCGGGGCAGGACGGCTCTTTCAGCTCTGAGTGTCTCTGCAATATGCCCAGAGAAGCAATTCTGTGCCAGAGAGGCCCTGGGAATTGGAGACAAGGTTACCTCCTGTCCCCAAGCACATGTCCCCAAAGAAGACAGCAATGGAGACACAAGTAGGGATACATTCAGTAAAGAAATGCAAAGGAGGATGGTGCCACCCCTCACTGCAGCATCAGACAGACGGACTGTGAGTTTGAGGACAGCCTGACATATACCATGAAACTCTGCTTCAAAAACAGATAAAACAAAAAAAGAAGCACAGATAACTTTCCAACCACTATCTGAGCCAAGATGAGCAGAAGCCAGTACTGGGGACCTACTACAAGATGGGGGGCGGTTCCTAGCCCTGGAAGACATGAAGCAGTCATTCCTCCAAGGGTCACTGCTGCTTGGCTGTCATGGGGTCAATGTGTTCACAATCACTGAGACAGACAATTGAGAGTATGTGGCTCACTGACTCCTACCCTTTTATCCCCCAACTCAGCCCCACCCTTCCATCTCCAGCAGCAGCAGGGCACATGGCTCTGCAGGACTGCAGGACATGCAAGCTCAGTATACACATGTGAATGCGCAAACACGCATTAGAGCAAAAAAAAACAGCAGGACAGCATCTCCCAGCGTCACTGTGGGATTGTTTAAGTCGGCATAACCAGGACAGGGTCCCATCAGCATCTTGGGATGCTGGTCTAAAACCTTCATAACGACAACCCCCCCCCACACACACACACACCAGGCATTGTTTCCCTACACACTTTAGGCGTGTGAGCATGGCCATATATATACACAGATCCTGTGTGTGCACAGGAGTTTGTCTGTGTCTATGCGAGGAGTTATCTGTTAAAGTTTCGGATGCACTCACAGGCTGTGTGTGTGTGGGGGGGGTGGCTATCCCTATCTTTGCACACATCTGCACTTCTCCACATCGAGGGCTCACACTGCTCACAGTTACCTGGCAACCGTCTCAGACTAGGCTGGAAGTGCCCTGCCCTGGCCTGTGTCTCTGGAAACCACTAGAGGAAGAATCTTACCAGTGGGCAAGCTTCAACACAAACGTGGCTGTCAAAGACAAGCAAAGAACAGGAAGCAACTGGATGCCCACAGAAAGGGTGTGGCCAAGGCAGAACACCACACAGGGAGACGCTATGTAGACATGAAAAATGATAGCCAGGGAGAAGATAAATGGCATGGGGAGAATTCCCGACAGAGCATGACCGGAACACTGCAGGATAGAGCCCCGCGGTCCCAGGGGAGGGGTAGGATCACCATGAAAGACAGTGGGTATGCTCGTGGCGTTCTGGTGGCGTGGGATGCGGGTATCATGTTTCAAGGCACAGCCCCTTAGACGGACTGCTCAGGTCCTCCTGCACCACATCCCTGTGTAGGAATTATCACAGAGGAAACACACACACACAGAGAGAAAGAGAGAGAGAGAGAGAGACAGACAGACAGACAGACAGACAGACAGACAGAGACTGGGGCGAGCGAGATGGCTCAGTTAGCAAAGTCCCCACACGAGCATGACCTGCATTCTGGTCCCCATGTAAAACGACACGTAGCATGAAGACACAGGAGGGTCCCTGGAGTTTATTAGTCAGCCTCGCTGAATTAGTGAGCTCCCTGGCTTACTTAAAAATTAAGATGGAGGCACAGGAAGACGGCTGACTCAGTAAAACGCCTGCTGGGAAATCAGCAGAGCTGGAGTTTGGAGCCTTAGACTCCAGGTAAATGGGGCACTGCACCCCCAGCCTTGGTGGGCATGGGGACAGATGGGTCCCTGAAGCACACGGGCCGGCCAGCCTAGCAGAACTGCTGAGCTTCTGGTTTAGTGAGATACCCTGCCTCGCTGTGTGAGAGGCAACGGAGGAAGGTGCCAGACACAGACCTCTGGCTTCGCTTTCATGTGTGTATCCATATCTGTGCACACACAAATGCATGTACACATGTACTCATACACTACACACACCACACATATGCACACCTATACACATCACATGCATTTACAGATATATAAATACACACACACCACACACTTACACCTCACACATACGCCAAAGCCATCAACCCGTAACATCAACAGGAAGTTAAACCAATAAGTCAAAGATGTGCCAATGTCCTATCAATACAGACTGGCCCTGAAGTTCTGGTCCTCCTGTGTACTGAGGTTGCCGATACACACCACCATACCTGGTCTGCTTTTTGTGGTGTCAGGGATGGAACCCAGGGCTTCATGCATGGCAGGCAAGCACTCTTCGCTGAGAGACACCACCAGCCCAATAACCTTACTCTCCACAGAAAATAAAATGAGGCAAAATAGCCCAATATCATCCATCCTGGCTGCCTCTAGACCTTCAGAATTTTCTGTCTTCAGATGCTGAGCAAAGCTTTGTGGCCGTGATGTGGTGTTTCACCCCAGGCCACCTTATCAAAGGCCCACAGTCAGGGAGATCACAGAAGGACGCCTCTGCTGATCTAGGAAAGCCCTTCCTGCCATCTCGGCTCCATGATGCTCACAGGCAATACCCCGAAGGCTCCTTAACTTACAGGGGCAGGGTTCCCATTTCAACAGTCTCCCTGGGTCTGCATGTTTGTATTCTGTGAGGACAAGCTCTAGGCTCAGGTCCACTTCTGTCCAGGAATGACCTCACCTTCCTCTTTCTTTGATCATATCAGCAAGGATCCGATTTCAAAAGACGGTCCCACTCCGAGGTTCTGGGCGGCTGTGTGTTCGGAAGGGATGCTATCCCACCCACTAGACATGGGAAGTGAAGACATATTGGATGTCTCCACCTTGGTTCCAGGAAGTGAAGGGGACAGCTCCTAGTGGCGTAGGTCAGTCTGTCTCATGTGCCAGGTGGGTGCCTCCCCTTCTCCCTGCCAGGGAACCAGGCTCTGGCTAAGATGCCGGCAGACCTGTGTTGCCTGTCCTTGCAGAAGCCATCTTTCATTGACCTCCGCTTCCCTCTCAAACGTGTGTTTCCCGTTGTAAACTGTGCTAAATGCTATTTAGTAGCTAATTAACGTTCCTGTGAAGACCTCTCTAATTGCATGCTCTCCCCAGCTCTGCCTGGGTCCTGGGGGACCCCAAGCTGTCCAGGGGCATTTGTTCTGCCTGCTCCCACCTTCCCGGTGCAACTTGCAGCCTGACAACAAACTGCCAATCAAGGCTGCAGAGGTCAAGGGGGACCAAATTAGGTACCCTCCACTACTGCCAAACTTGCTTGTCAAAGATTAATTTAAATAAGAAAGCAAAAAGGTTATGAAAAGGAATTTTCCCCAGTGAAACTCTCTGCCAGGCAGCAGAAGGACAGCATCCTTTGCTCCCTGGATCTGCCGGATCCTTCTCTGAAACCCTCAGCTGAATCCATTTCTATTTTGACTGTGCTGGAGCCTGCCATGCGTCACAGGGAGAGATAATCAGAAAATAAAAGGCTTTGATTAGCCCTTGCATACATCACCGCTGTGCCAATTAGGGCGCAGGCCCCATGCATGGGAAGGAGGCAGGATGTGGCAAAGGTAGGTGTTGTCTGCTCCACCATCCCACCCACCCCACCCCACCCCCGCCCGCTCAGGGCCAAGAACCACCCTGGGCTTGGTTCACGGTTCCCAGATTTTATTTCTAGGACAGCCAAACGTAATGGTCTTCATAGCAAGTCAATACTTGCACTATAAAGGCCAGACAGTCTATGATCACTGCTGGGGCAGAAGCCCAACCCTAGCAGAGCGCGTCAGAGCTCAGTGCTTAGCCTTTATCCTCGTCACCACCCGGGCTGCAACACCCCTGGATGTCCCCTGCTAGGGAACAACGTGACCCCACCTTCCTGCCCCAGGACCCTGCTTTAGTGAGAACAAAAGACAGAAGACAAACCTACTCTCGTCAAAGCTGCAGCTAGCTAGCCTTGCCTTTGAAAGATGAAAGGCAAGGGTGTGTCCACGCTGGTGGTAACCAGGGTCCGTGTTCCTGGCGGCCTCTTAGAAAAAGGCAGAGCCACCATGGTGGGAACATGGCTTCCACCTCAGAAAGCAGTACGCCTGTGGGTCCTCAGTTCCTGGAGAGGGTCTGACCTCCTTGGAAGGGACAGCTGCCTGAACCCAGTGCAGGGCTCCCTGGTGCTGGGGGTGGGGAGCAAGGGGAAGGGCACACCTGTGGGAGGGTCTGGACTTGGAGGTCTCGGCTCTTGCATTTACTGACTGGGCTCCCTCCCTGAGGTGGCTCCCAAGGTGACCCAGAATGTATGGTACTCTAACAAAGAGGTTTCAAACTTGGGTGCCCCCCACTCCGGAAGATATCAAGAGTTAATGGAAAACGAGACTTGCCCAGAGGCGCTGTCTCTCGAAGAAGCAGTAGGTGACCAGGCCAGAGCCAGCTTCGTGGACATGGTCCCAACTAATGGAAGATTCATTCCAGGCCATGGAGATGGGAAGCAGGGAACACGTAGGGATATATATATATATACATATATATATATATATATATATATATATTTCCATTTTCATTATGATTGTTTGAGACAGGGTCTCATGTAGCCTGGGCTAGCTTCCAAGCCACTGTGTAGCCAAGGATGACCTTGAACTCCCGATGTCCCTGCCTCTACCCGCTGAGCACCAGGGTTACAGGTGTGCCACACCACACCAGGTTTTTTGCGGTGCTGGGGACGGAACCCAGGACTTCATGAGTGCTAGGTAAGGCACCAGCTCAGCCACAATCCCAGTCCTGGCACTGCTCTTTCTCAAAACAAAGTAGATGTGAGCAGGAATGTCCCCAGAACAGGACCTGATTCTTCTTGAGGGTGAAGGCTGTGGGGTGGGGCATGTCCTTTCGGCTCTACGACACAGCCTGCCTCTGAGAGCTTCCCAGAGCCAGAATCCAGGGAGGAACCCAGGCCAGGGACTCCTGAGCACACAGTTACAGACCTGAAGGTGAGTGTAAAACCTTCACCTTCACACAGCTCTAAACAGACAAGTCTGTGTGCCCTGTGGGGGCAGCATGGGGTGGGGGGAGCATGGGATGGAGAGGAGCATGTGGTGGGGGGCAGCATGGAGTGGGGGAGCATGGAGTGGGGGAGCATGGGATGCACGAGCATGGGGTGGGAGCATGGGGTGGGGAAACATGTAGTGGGGGAGCATGGGATGGGGGAGTCATGGGATGCAGGAGCATGGGGTGGTGCCGTGGTTTAGTAGCCTTGAGGCTGTAGGACTTACTGCCTGTGAGAGACCAGGAAGGGAGAATCTCAAATCTGGAAGATCTAGACTGCCCAGGCTAGGTTTAGAGAAACAAACAAGGATCACAGTACAGAAGGGTGACCAAGAACTCAGTGCTTTCTTCCCAAACGTAACACCGTGTGAGTGGTGCGTGTGTGGTTACGTGTTCCTGTGTGTGTGGAAGTCAGAGGTCAACCTGAGGCGTGTTCCTCGCTTGCTCGCCACCTTACTCTTAACATGTTTTTATTTAAAGATTATTATATCATATTTTTAAGTATTATGGATGTATCTGTGTAGGGTGTATATGCACAGGACTGCAGATGCCCTTGGAGGCCAGCAGGGGGTGCCAGATCCCCTGGGGCAGCTGCCCAAACATGGGTGCTGGGGATTCAGGTCCTCTGGAAGAACAGTGAGTGCATTTAACCACTGAGCCGTCTCTCAGCACAATTCACTTTTATTTTTTAAAGACAAGGTCTCTCGCTGAACCTGGAACTGCCAATTCAGCTAGACTGGCTGCCCAGCAAGCCCCAGGGACCCACCTACCTCCATATCCCCAGTGCTATGATTACAGAGAAGCATCACCACTCCCTGCTTTTATGTGGGTGCTGGGCATCCACACTCAGGTCCTCACACCTGAGCGGCAAGCACTTTACTGAGTCACCTTGCTAGCTCCCCCAACAAAATACTGTGTTCCCTGAAATTCTGTCGTGTGTGTATGCATATGCGTGTGTGTGCATGTGTGTGTGCTGTGTGTGTGCATATGTGGTGTGTGCACGTGTGTGTGGTGTGTGCAGTGTGTGCATGTGTTCAGAAATGGCAGGGGAGAGGCCATGCATCCTCCAGGAATAACTATGTATTTTGAGCCCTGTCCCAGAACCTCCTTGGGAGGTGGCTATCCAGCCCCAGCCCCAGCCCGTGACCCTCAGCAAGCAGGCATCTGTGGAGTCTTTCATGTACTCCCCAAAGTCACAAAATACAAACAACACATTGCAGAAACAGTTCAGCCCTGTGAGTCACACCCGTGTGGACGGCCTGGCTCCTGGTCTCCAGCCACACGTATAGCTGATCTGGCCCCACTGAACATATTCTCCTCTGTCTGCTAAAGAGAGCTGTGAGTCAGGGCCCTAACCCCAGGGACTGTCCTTTGGCGCATGTCTCCAAGGGGCATGGCAGCAGGAAGCTACAGATGTCATCAGGCTGTTGGTCACAATACAGTGGATGAAAGTCTCCTTTCCCCTCGGGCTCTCTCTCTCTGAAACTGTGTGTATGTCTGTGTATGTGTGCATGCATGTGTGTGTACATGAAACAGAGGAAGAGAAAGCCCACTCCCTCAAGATCCAACGCCTTCAGACTGTGGCCAAGGAGAAGCCACTAAACCAAAGGAAGAAAAAAGAGTTTGGGTGACCAGGCAAACTCCAAAGAACGCCAGTGTGTCAGACGCGGCATCTTTGATGACCCCAGTGGGTCAGACATGGCATCTTTCATGACCCCAGTGGGTCAGACACTACATCTTTCATTCCAGAAATCACAGGATTACCGAACACTTTGAGCCAAGTAGGACCCAAGGCGCTACCTGATAGGTGACAGCCACAGCCCACTCTAGTCATTCAGAGAGTCAGTGGAGAAGCTGGGAGGGGTTGTGGAGTCAAGTCTGTCAGCCATCACCACCAGGGAAATAAACCGTAAGCCCCCAGTGAACACCACACTGGGCTCTGCCATGCTGACCCATGGGGGAGGGGCAACTAAACAGTAGTCTTTGCCCTTTCCCAATGCCCCAAGCGGCCCAGGGCCCCTTCGCCTTTAACTGTGGGATCTGTGCTGCTAAGAACACGGGCTTTATAAACAGCCACTCCTCCGTGTCTATGGGGATTGCTTCCACGACCCCCCATGGATCCCAAACCCCCAGATGCTCAAGGCGCTCACACAAAATGTCACAGTGGCCTATAGAAGCCACACACACCCTCCTGTGTGCTTTAAATCACCCTAGATTACCAACACCGCCCCATGCCATGCAAATGCTGTGTAAACAGTCATCACACTTAGGGGTGAGTGACGAGGAAAATGTCCACATGTGTTCGGTGCGGGCATGCTCTTCCCCTGGGTATTTCTGATCTGTGGTTGGTTGTATACGAGGGCACAGAAACACAGAAACGGGGAGGACACAGAGGGCCCACTGTGCTTGCCCTGTGGGTGGGCTGCTTTCGTCATCGGCAGACTGGCAAGTCTCTGTGAGCACCATCTACAGGATGGCTCTTGTCACAGCTGTGACAACAGGCTGAGTCAGCCAAGGTCTCAGGCTCTGGGAGATAATGACCCTGAGGACCCAACTGGACTGAGATGGAGGCTTGACCTGTCCCAGCAGCCTCAAGAGCCTTACAGGGAGGTGTACCCGCCAAACACAAGGACCACACTGTGCACACTCTGTCACCTGGTCTTTGGACACACGTGAGACGGGTCGAATGTGTCTGGATCACTTCGAGAAGGTGGAGATGGCTGGATACCAGCCCTGGACTGTGGCATCAGTCCCTGCCTCTAACCTTGCTGGTTACCACCATGGGCTTTGCAGACTCATCTGGCCTCTCTAGCAGCCCCGGCTCACATCCCCACAGAGCCCGCTGGTGCAGCTGCTGCTTAAGGAACCAAGACACAAGAGCTCTCAACACATAAACGAACCCTGGAGCCTTAAAAGGGGCTGAGACCTGCCCTCCTCAGCCTCATCAGAGACTACTGGAGGCAAAGGGTGGAGAGGGGAATTCACGTGGTCTTAAAAATCACATACCTACACAGGCCTTCCCCGTAATTCCATTCAGGATCCCCAAAGCAATGGCTTAGAAATCCAGCTCAGCAGGGTGTCTGAGGACCAGAGGTCAGGCTTTGGGGAACTGGGGCCTCAGGCCCACAAGCATCTCCCCCAGTGCGGGCCTTCTGCCCAGCATCCACACCCAGAAACCTGGATCCTGTTTCCAAATTCTCAGAAGGTGATGGGAGAGTTTGTTTATCTACGTTTACAGAAGCAGAGAAAGCACCATCCCTAACCTCTCAGGATTCTAGAAGCTTCTCGGTGGGGCCCCAGGGAATACACTGCGCCCGTGGCTCTACGCCTCTCCACCCCCGTGAAGTGGGCACAGCGTGACAGCAGTGGGTCAAGCTGGATGCCACCCCTGTCAGCTTCTCCTTCTGAGTATACTGCCAAGCACTAGCTAGATTTGACCTTGGCTGGAAGCCAGGATCCCTTCAGTGTGATTTCCCAGCGCTTAAAGGTCAAGAGCAATTGCTGGTCCAGAATGACCTTGGTGGGCTGAAGGGACTAACGGGAAGGGCGGTCTCAGGGGACTGGGAAAAAGTACCGGATGATGCGGGTCGATTACTCCCACTGCCCAGCAAGCTTGGCCACCCTCCTGCTGGGACCACAGATCTAACACCTTAACCATTAAGCACACCCACAGTGCTGCCCGACTGTCCCTGCCATCCCTGTTTAGAGGAGTCTCCCTTCCCAAACTCCGCTGCATCCCGGTTAAACGATTCCCTGCTCTCTGGACCACGCCACCGACATCATGTCTGCCCTGACTCTGATGGGACCTTGCAGGAGCGAGCTACCTAGTGCAGCCCCTTCAGGGTCCTCCCATGCTGGGCTGATGTCGGAATCGTCTCCCTCTACAAGACTGGACAATGCGCGTGTGTGTGTGTGTGTGCACGTGTGCACACAGGAGCATGTGCATGTACATGGAACGCGGGGCCTTGTCAGGCATAGCAGACAAGCTCTACCACCGAACCCCACCCCCAGCCCTAATATTCCAGGTCATGGATCCACCTACACCTCTGTGTGGTCACCTGATCTCCTACCTCTGCCTCTTGTGACCCATGCTGCTGTGAACACGGACGTACAAGGCCAGTTGAGCCACAGCCTCTTCCTTTTAAGTATCATTTTTCCTCGTCTCCTTCATTCTTTACCTCTCCTTGATCCCTCCCCATTCCTTCTTCCTTTTCCTCGCTCTTTCCATCCTTCATTCCTTTTTTTTTTTATTTGCTTGAAGCAGAGGTCTGGGATTCATTATGAACCCAGGCTGGCCTTTAACGAGTGACTCCTCCTGCATGCTGGGATTACGGGCACACACCACCACACTGGCTCTTTTCCTTTTTTTCTGTTTTGTTTTTGTTTTTTGTGGTGCTGGGGACTGACCCCAGAGCCTTGAACATGCCAGACACTGTCACCGTACTTCTGCTGC
>NC_022014.1:82296869-82301540 GCF_000317375.1 Microtus ochrogaster
CCCAGCTGTTTTACTTTTTAAAGCTATACCTGATTTACTTGCATGTGTTTTGCCTACATGTATGTGCATGTGTGAGTGAACCAAGTGTGTCCTGGCGCCCACAGAGGTCAGGAGGAGGCATCGGGTGACCTAGAACTGGAGTTACAGGTGGTTGTGAGTCACCTCACTGGTACTGGGATCCTAACTCAAGTCCTCTGCAAGAGCAACAAGTGCTCTTAATGGCTGGTCCATCTTGGCAGCCCCTTCTCTGTGTTTCTAACACTACTATATGGACCATGAATCATCTACATGATAACAGCAGTCAGAAGCTGTCTGGAGGCCTAGGTGATAGCTCAGCAGGAAACACGGGCTGCTATATAAGCCTGAAGACCAGAGTACAAATCCTTAGCCCCCCACGTCAAGCTCACTTTAACAACACCAGCACACAGCGGGGTGGTTAGGATCCCCAGAGCAAGCCGGCTCGCTAGCCTGGCCCTGGGTTCAAGTGAGAAAACTGTCTCAGTCTATGAGACAGACACGCAGGGTCAACTTCAGGCCTACACACACGTGCACATATGTGCACACACACACACAAAGCCAGGCTTAACGACACATACCTGAAGTCTCAGCATTTGGAACGCAGAGGCAGGAGGACCAAGAAGAGCCCAAAGTCAACCTCAGTTATAATTTCTGGGACATGAGACCCTATCACCACAAAAAAAACAGGTGGGCAGGAAGTGGAAGGCTACAACACCAACTCTAGACAAGGCACCCTTGTGGTCAGTGGGCCTGTCCTTGGGGGGTCACGTGTCCACAGAGGATGAGTAGACAGGATAGGAACCAGGCTGTATCCAGCTGGCCACCCATTCCAGGTGAGACATCAGCCAGATACCTTTGCGTCGGCGCCAGTGGCCAAGCCAGTTTGGAACCTGTCTGGTCTCTTAAGGGGCTGTGGCTGGCTCAGAAAGGAGTGTGTTGGGATCGTTTTCCACCACCCAAAGAAGAGGCTGAGGTGACAGGGAAGGCGAAGGCAGCCACAGCAAGGGGGTCCCCACTGAACAAAACTAAGCCAGTTACCCTGGCAACTGTTTTTGGCAGGATCTCATTTGCTGCCTGTGTCGTTTTAGGAGTCCTTAAAACCAATGAGAAGAAGGGACAGCACAGGAGGAAAAAGGATGTGTGATCCAGGAGACGGGAGGGGGTGGAAGGGCCGGCAGATGGACACAGCCTCCGCTGTTCTGGGAGAAGCCTGCCATCTGCTGGGCACCTGGAGATCCCTCCAGCCTGACCTGCCAACTCCACACAATAGAATTTCTGGGGACAGTGGCTGCCATGGCTCCCCACGCATACAGGGCACGGCAAAGGACGAAGGCTAGGGCTGTAGTATCTAAGCCCCACTCTGTGGCAGGAGATGGCCACCATTCCGTAAGGTGCTGGGCCACGTGGGCCCTGCGTCCCGGGGAGTCCATCCTCAGCCATGGCCACTGCCCAGCTTGACAGATGTTTCCTTGGCTCCTCCCACCGCATCTCGCCCCAGATGGCCCTGGTGGAGGCTGTGACCTCCCCTGGTGGCCCAGCAGTCCTCAGAACCGACCACCCTCGGGGAGACTAATGGATGGGGAGCCATGCTGGTCACGGCACCTCACCTGCAAGGGATGCTGAGGGCCGTCTTTCCACATCTCCCAAGAGGGGAGTCTGTAACCCAAATGAAAAAGTGGCCTTTGGAACTTCAAGCCCTGAAGCCCCGTGGGGAGGGGACAGTCACTTGACACCTGCCCCAGCACGGCTTGCAGAGAGACTGAGCTACCAAAAATAATCCTTACTGTGTTTAAATTTTAAAGAAGTGTGGCAGATCCTGACACCTTCACCATCTACCCAAGCTGCCGGCTTCAGAGTTGGATTTTGGCCCCCACTTCTGTATGTCCCAGCCTCGCTCCATCCTGAACCCATACGGCTGCTTCCTTCAGCTATCTACAGCACCCAAGCTCACACCTCTTCCACGAGGTTCCCAGGCTCCTGTACCCATACCCCAGCCATCTCTCAGCACGAGTTTCTCGTCCTAGAGCTGGCCAGAAGAAACCAGCTTTCTTAAGGGTTGGAAACCCGTGTCTAAAACCACTGAAGAGGATGCAACAGAAGCGGGTTGTTCAGCCGCAGAGGGCAATCCCAGTTTCTCTTCCCCTAGGACTCAAGGGTGGGGAAGTGCTGGAACAAACACAAGCCTAACAAGAGTTCCATCAAGTTCCATCAAGGACTGCATGCTCCTCTCACGATGGTCCAAAGCCCCTCCCAAGAGCTGACTTGTACTAACCCCATTGAGCAATGGCCAGGCAGAGCAGAGACACGGCCCAGGGTTTGGCCCCAGGGCCCACCATTGGAGCCTTCTGTTTTACCCTGGGCAGCCGAGGAAGATCAAAGCCTGGGGAACACAGTGTTCAAAGAGTGAGGTATGGCGTCTGGCTGGGTGACCACCTACATGGCCCCCTGAAACAAGGGGTCACTCTCTATGGAAACTGGGTGGTCAGCAGGAGCCCCGTGTTCTGTGTGCCTATGACACAGGTTCCTGGGGGACAGGAGTAGGTGAAAGAGAAAGCCCATGTCATTTGCTGAGCTGGAAAGTGAAGGCACACAGAGCCAGAGGCGGAGGAGGGTGCCTGCACCTCAGGGCAAAAGCCCCCAGCCTGTTGAGGGTTTCATCATCTATGGGTTACCTTACGACAGCCAGGCTGAGTCCCCAGAGGCACCGTGTGAATTCCCTGATGCCCAGGGAGCTGCCACGTCATCGCCTAAGGGTGCCTGTGACCTCGGGCTGGCCTTGATGATCAGAGCTGCTGATGCAAGAGACAGACCAGCAGCTGCGGGCTCCCAGGGGCAGCTCCTGCACACAGAGCAGCAGGCCCCAGAGAGGAGCCTGCGCAACCAGTCAGATGGGTTACGTCAGGGACCCCAGGAGGCTGTCACGGTTGGTGAGAAGGGCAAGTTCCCAGCCCTGGCTCGGATGCCCGGGAGAGGGGGAGCACCCATCTCTTGGGACGCTGTCTCTTCAGCATTTTCTTCCTCCCTGACCTGGCAGTTTTGATTGAGAGAGTCCAGCTGTTTAAGATCTGCTGCCCTTGCTGACAAGGATGTGAGTTCAAGGCTGAGCCAGCCATGCAATGACTTCACCCCACACCTCTGAAACCCAGTTCCTCTGGGTAACACATTTGCAGGTGACTTCTGGAATCTCAGCTCAGAGCTGGGAAGGGTCCGGGCTGCAGAACTTCTAGAAGGAGCAATACAGCTGGTGTAGCCTTCTGGAAGCCATATGGCTATTAAGCACAAAGGAAGAAAAAGTCTAGCAGAGAATAGGTATGGGAGGTGAGGCAGGACCTCTGCAGTACAGAACCACCCTAAACCAGAGGGCCCGAAGGCACAGGAGGAGCAGGTCCCCTGAGCAGAGCCACGGATGATTCAGGACCTGAGCCACAGATGGCCAGGAGCCCCAGTTATAGACAAAGCAGGTCCCTAAACCATGGATCACAAAGAGCCCCAAGCCGAGCCATGGACAATACAACACACTGAACCACGGACACTGAGAGAGTCTTGAGCCACCCCTAAGCCAGGGGTACAGCAAGCCTACGGTGAACTGTATTCTGAGAACACAGGACACACAGGACACGGCGAGAAGTCAGAATATTAAGTGTCTCTGGGTGACGGTATTGACCCCATACTGAAATGATACTAATTTGAATACCTGGGTTGTTTCAGTGATTCATTTTACCTGGTTCTTTTTGCTTTCAACGACATAGCAATGTGCCTTGAGACTGCGTCTCTTAGAAATGTCAGAAGCAGCGGCCATGAGGTCTCACCGACACGACTCCCTAAATGTGACTTCAACAAGGGTGATCCCAATCGACAGGCTACCGTGGGAGAGAAAGGCCATGGGGCTTCAGCCCTACACAAAGACTGCAGAGAGCAGGAGAGACGGCCTCTTCCGGAGAAGGACACACCAACTGGCCATCCAATACCAGATGGTTAGCCCCGAAAACATACAAGTAAGTAACATTATACAGACTTAGCATGTTGTATTATATAATCAGGAACACACAAACACACAACAAGTAAAGAAAAAAAGGTTGTGAATTTGAAGGGGCAACTTGGGGAGTTTTGGAGGGAGGGAAGGGAAGAGAGAAATGATGTAATTTTTTGTTTTGTTTTTCGAGACAGGGTTTCTCTGTAGCTTTGGAGCCTGTCCTGGAACTAGCTCTTGTAGAGCAGACTGGTCTTGAACTCACAGAAATCCTCCTGCCTCTGCCTCCAAAGCGCTGGGATTAAAGGCGTGCGCCACTACTGCCAGGCTTGTAATTATGATCTTGAAAAAAAAAAAAAAGCAACGACCCTTGCAAGCATCCCCACTGACATTAGAGAAAGACGCAGAGAGGACTCTATGGGCAGAGGGGTCTTTCCAACATGTGACCCAGGGGGTCCCTGGAGAGCTTTAACATCAGCCTTACACCTCACATCCGGTTAACTGACATGGGCACAGACACAAAACCACAAAGCAGGGAAAAGTTTGAACAGCCTCCCAGTCCCCAGCCAAATCAGGGATCTAGGGGTTCTAGACAAGACGCCAACAGCGTGAGTCACGGAAGGAAACACTGACAAAGCTGTCACGTCTATCCAACAGAGCCCAGTCTACAAGACACACTTTAG
>NC_022014.1:82301850-82313179 GCF_000317375.1 Microtus ochrogaster
AGGCACTCTGATACAGAGCAGGATTCTGAGAAAGCGATATACAGACGGCAGGCGAGCACCACAAAGATTCAAAGCACCCCATCACCCGTGGGAGGATAGATACCGTAGGCACATTAGTGCACTGCCGCGTATCTGTCCAGATGACCTCCAATAAACAAGCAAAGCCAGGCATCCTAGTCCATCCCTATAGTACCAATGGCTACTCAAGAGGCCGAAGCAGGGTTGCTCGAATCCAGGAGTATAAGACCAGCCTGGCCAACACAAAGAGATAGTGGGGCTTCCGAAAAATGCATCCTGAATGTTCAGACCTCAACAGGACATCTGCATCACCTCCCCCGAGCCGCCAGGAACATCACAGAAGAGGGGTCGCCAGAGGGATATAAGAGCCAGAGGGCAGGGAGCCCTGCACAAGGTGGGCCCTGTCAACATTCCATCGCAAATAGAGGAGGGTCTCATGAGGACCCACCCCTCCCTGAGGAGTCCAGGGTAGTAAACGGTTGCTCAGGGACGGATGGGGAGAGATTATCTTTAATGTTGTGGCCACTGGTGGAACGCTTGCTCCAATAAATAACCTCATGCAAGCAGCTCTAATTAAACTCAGTGGGTCACAAAAAGCCATTTAAGTAGAAGGAGGGTGGAGGGTTGAGAGGAAAAGGGCATCAGGGAGAGGATAAGAGAAGCTAACTGGGTGAATACGATCCAAATGCATCCCCAAGAGCTGGAGACACGGCCTGGCAGGCTAGGATGCGCGCCCTTCTTCCAAAGGACCCGGGTTCTGTTCTGCTTGTCAGGCAGTTCACACCCGTCTGTTACTCCAGCTCTGCGGTATCTGAAGCCTCTGGCCTCCAAAGGCACTGCACTCACACGTGCGAGAACGCGTGTGCATGCATGCGCACACACAGAATTAAAATAAAAGAATAAACCTTTTGAAAAGAAAGAATTAAAAATACACCCTATACATGTACAAAACTGTCAAAAATAACAAATAATAGAACTGGATCTTTCGTGGGTGGCTGGAGGAAATAAATATGACACAGTCATGCTGGAAAACAGTTTGGCAGGTTCTTATAAGACTGAAATAGACGCAATCACCTCGCTGCTCTACAGAGCCACTCCTGGGGCTTGATCGTGGAGAATGAGAACATTCAGACAAAACCTGCATATGAACATTCATTTAAGTTTTCTTTGTAAGAGCCCCAAGCTGGAAACAATCCACCAATGTCCCTCAGCGGGCGTGGTCACACAATGGTTGTCACGCCCACACTGTGGGACACCATGGCAACAAAATGGGACGTCTTGCACACATCTCAACTCGGATGGTGCTTAAGGATCCTTGCAGAGATGGGAGAGGAAGCGGTCGTCAAGAACAGAGGCAAGGAGTTGGGAAAATGCCAGAGATGTCTTGACAGTGCCCTGTGTTGTGCATTTTGACCTGGTGGGGACATGAGGCCACGCAGGCATACGCTCACACACAGTCACACGGTGTCACCCTACACACTCATACAACGTATACTGTCACACACACACACACACACACACACACACACACACACACGAGGATTTACGGAGATTGTAGCCGGCGGACACCCACAGGCCAGCCCAGTCCCCTTTACTGAATCAAGTCCAAGTGAGGGTATACGCAGCACCATCTGGGATGTGACAAAGCCACAGTTATGTTTCTGCTTGGCAGTTCTTGGTCTAGACCAGGGATCAGCAAGCTCCAGCCTGGGCAAAGTCCAGTCTGCTGCCTGCCTGTGCAGCTCAGGAGCCAGGCAATCCATCTTCCTTCCTTCCTTTCATTTACTGTGTGTGCGCACGCATTCAGAGGTCAGGGGACAACTTGCAGGAGCCAGGCCTTCACTGTGTAGGTCCTGGGGATCAAACATGGGTCATCGGTTTTGGCAGCGGGAACCTTTGCGTGCTGAGCCATCCCACTGGTTCTGACTTTTCTTTTGTTTGAGGCGAGACTCAGCCTGTGGCCCATCTGGCCTCTCCTTCAAGACTCTCCTCCTTTAGCCCTCGGGTGCTGGGATTGCAGGTGCCACCATGCCTGATTCTAAAACACAGTTTTTTTTTTTTAATTAATGGACTTTCTCCCCCACTTCTACACCTACTTTCTGCTTGCTTTTTGTGTGTGACAAGGTTTTACGTAGCCCAGGTTGGCCTCTAACTTGCTATGTATCCAAGGATGACCTTGAACATATGATCCTTCTGCCCCTGCTGGGATTACAGAAGTGTCCCTACATCCGGTTTATAAAGTGCTAGAGATTAAACCCAGAGCTTTATATAAAAAAAAGTCTCCAATCCAAATATTCTTGGGTTTAGCTTTGTTTACTTGTTTTGAGACAGGGTCTCACTATTGTTCCTGCTGTCCTAGAACTCACTATGTAGACCAGGCTAGCCTTAAACCCACAGAGAGCCACCTGTTTCTGCCTTTTGAGTACTGGGATTAAACTCATGCACCACACTTGGCTTAAGTCTAAACATTTCAAACGTTGAAAAAGAAAAGTCAAAAGAATAGATCATGGCTTACAAAGATCACACAGCACTCACATCTTGGTGTCTGTGAGGCAGCTCGAGGGGGCACGTCTGCATGTCTCAGGTGGAGCTTTCCCCACACAAGGTGGCATTCAGAATCAGCAGCAGTGCCCATCTGGTGCTCGATGCAGCCACTTCCCGCACACGACAACAGTGAGCCCTCCCTAGCACCGATCCCCCAACTTCTGAACTAGGCACACGTCCTCTTATCTGCAACAGGAGTCCACCAAGCAGCCCAGGCTGGCCTCGAACCTAGAGCAGGTCTCTTGCCTCCGTCTCCCTGGCGCTGGGATTCCAGGTGTGAGCCACTATGCCTGCCACTTCGTCACTTAAAAAAAATTATTTTTCCTTTAAGCTTATGAGTTTTATTCTGCCTGTATGCATGCCTGTGCACCATGAGCATGCCTGGTGCCCACGGAGGCCAGAAGATGACACTGGATCCCCTGGAACTGGAGCTTCAGACGGCTGTGAATTAAAACGTGGGTTCTGGGATTAACCACTAGGCCACACGTCCAGCCCCCTGGCTGTCGTTTTAAAAGCGAATTAGTAAGCCTTTCTCAGGCTCCAGTCACCTCTGGGAACTCAGAATAAGATCCACTTGGCTAGCCTCGGAGGTCAACTGGGGCTGGAGTGCAAAAGGCAGATGAGCAAGGGCTCCATGAGGGCCGTTTAATTTTTTTTAGCTGTGCACGTGTGTGTGTGTGTGTGTGTGTGCGCGCGCGCGCGTGCGTGCGCGCGCGCGCGCGCACATGCATATGCATGCACCCATGAATAAACACTCACCATGGCAAACATATGGAGGTCAAAGGACAGCTGCCAAGAGTCATTCCTCAACTGGGGGGGGTATACTCATGGTCTTCTCTTGCCCCGACCCATGTAATCCAGGCTGGCCGGCCTGTGAGTTTCCAGGCAGCCCTTCCTGTCTCGGCCTTCTTGGCACGACAGACGTACACCCCTATATCTGGCTTTTTCTGTGTGTTGTCAGGGTTGCCAGGCTAGCAACCTTTTTAAGCCTTCTCCTTTTTAAGGTCAGAGTTCGTGTCATGGCCAGTGACTCCACACCCCGTAGAGCGACCTTCTCCAAAACAGGACAAGAACAGGATCTCCAGCTCTCTCCCAGCCATTGGCACTGAAGCCCACAGAGCCTGGGAGAGGCTGAACTGTGTTCAAATCTCTGTCCACCTCCCTGGAGAATCCTACGAGGTAGCAGTGTCTGGCAGGTGCAGTCAGGCTCAGATCAGGGTGCGCTGGCTGGGGAGGCTCTAATCTAGCGCCCTTATCAGAACAGAGTGCACACACACAGGGCAAGGTCGGGTGAAGATGAAGGCAGAGGCTGGGGCCCCTGGAAGGAGACAGCCAGGCTCCGCCTGTGTGGGTACCTTGACCCTGGACCTCTGTCCGTCAGACTGTGAAAGGATCGTCTCTCTCTACACCTAAAGGGGCTGGCGTGTGGCTTTTTGTCATGCCAAAGGCAGAGCAGATGACTCTGTTGGGCATTATCAAGCTGCTACCTGTAAGCCTGGTCACCATGGCAACGGTGAGTACCGTCCAGGGCTCTGCAGGTACCACACACCCTCACCAAGGCCCCAGTCCACACGGGGAGACTGAGGCTAGGAGGTGAGAACCTTGCTGAAGTCACACTGGGTATTGTGGACAGATGAAGCACAGTTCACACCTGGGTATCTGGCTACAAAATGCACCAGGCTGCAGCCCTGCTGGATCCCCTGGGCCCCAATCCATAGCTCCTCCCATTGTCGTGTGTAAGCCAAACACATGTGCACAGTGGCACATGGAAGGGCTGGGCACTGTTGAGACCCAGTCCAGATTCCTTGGCAAGGCCTCCAAGTTCCTGGAGTGGGTGGCAGCCAAAATCTGCTAATGAGCAGGAAGCTGAGGGGCAGCTAGCAACCAGGGCCCTGCTTGCAGCCTGGGCATCCCTGTTTCCTGGCCCGGCAGTGAGGCCCCGCCCTCGGCTGTTTCTAGCCATCCCCAAGGGTCCATGACACTCGGATCTGCAGCTATTTATTCTCCATGCAACTCCTGGGGGACCCCCTGAAGTGCCACCCTCCAGGCAGGAGGTGAAGGTGGGGAAAGCCACCAGGACTGGAGGCGGGTTGGGGAGGGACAGCCTCCGCAAGGAGCCTGCCAAGTGCCACGGAAACATACGGCGAGATGAGTCTTTCGGCACACAGAACAGATTGCGGAGTGTCGAGCGAGAGGATGTTTTAAAGAAATAAATCTCAGCTCCGGGCTGCAGAAGCGCAAACAAGCCCAAACAACAGCTCCCAGAAGCAGCAGCCTCCTGCGCCAGGCTGCTGAAGGGGTGTGTGGGTCTTCCCGGGGTTTCCTGAAAGGCAGGGTGCAGGCACCTCAAACACCTGGAACGGCCCACAGCAGATCAGAAAGATCTGTCCATCCCAGGTGTCTCTCAAGAGCCTTGGCCGCTACCTTCCTTGTCCCTGTAGGACCCCGCCTCCTTGACACCAGCAGGGGGCAGCACCCATGGACCAGCCTCCAGCACCTGACCCCATCTGATCCCTCCCTGGTCCTCCCTGTGACACTGCTCACCAGTTGCCTGCCTCCGAACCTCTCTCCTTGCCCTTCATTCCCCTCTTGGTGTTCTCAGAACACTGTCATGGGCTGGGCAGCTTCTGACGGGGAGCAGAGGAACAGGAAGAGGCAGAGAGGGCTTGCCAAAGCAGTTCCTGCAGTGTTCCTCTCTCCTCCCTTAATCACCTTGAGAGGATGCTCGCTTGTCCTTGGGCATGCCTCCCTGTGCAAGACGGTCACCCAGAAAGGGATCAACTGGCCAGCCAGCGAGCAACCAGGGGGCATATCACACCCCTGCCACCTGGAGCAGGGTGGAGTGGTGGGTGGGTGGGTGTCAGGAACCTTTGTGGCAGCACCCAGGTACTTACACTTCTAGGCCCATGTTTCCACCAAGCTTACTAATTCTAGAACCTTCCTGGATACCTGGCTCTCTCTCAGGGCTCTTCACCTCTGAATTCTACACATGTGGGAGAAGCCAAGGCCACCATGCCAACCACACACGGTAATGCCATTAACTATTCAGCCACTTACACGGTTTATTCCACCCTGCTTGCTTCCAGGTGGGCTTACCCCGAGTGCCCCAAGTCAGCATGACACCTGCGCAGATGTCCATTGCAACAGCTGCGTCAGGCTCTGCACATGGCGTCCTGAAAACCTGCCCCTCGCTCTCCGTGAAAGCAGCCACCTCATGGAGGGATCCCTTAATGCTTGTTCAGGATGCTTTGTCTTTTTTGCTTTTTTTCCCAACAGGGAATCTCGTGGGCCTGTTCTGTGGTGGGAGGGTAAATCCAACTCCAGAGTCTACTCCTGCCCCCATAGGACTGTCCTGTCTAGACCTGTGTCTAGTCACACATGTGACCCTTAGGATTTAAATCTGATAAACATTAGCAAAATGAAAAGTTCCGGTTGGAGACCACTGGGTTGCATGATGTTAGGGCAGGCGCCTGGAAGGCCAAGCCTCATTCTTATCCCTGAGGCAGCAACAAGGAGATACGTGGGATGTTCAAGACCCTACAGACAGGAGCTGGAGAGGGTCTCAGCTGTGAAGGGCACTTACTGCTCTTCCAAAGGACCCAAGTTTGGTTTCCAGCACCCACACCAGGCAGTTCATAACCACCTGTAACTCTTACTCCCTCTTCTGGTCTCCAAGGGCACCTACATGCCCATAGCAAACACACACACACACACACACACACACACACACACACACACCCCAAGGTCCTACAGACAAGCCAAGTGTGATGACAAACCCCTGTAATCCCAGTACGTGAAGGAGAGACGAGAGGAACAGAGGTTCAAGGTCACAGATCCTCTATGCATCCTGGCCAGCCAGGACAAATGAATTCAGAAAAACAAAACAAAAAGAAATGAGGAGTCAAGAACCTGAGTTTGATGCCCGGCACCCATTTAAGAAGCTGGGAACCTGAATCTCAGCCCTGAGAAGGGCAGGGCAGGAGGATCCTGGGGCTTGGTGGTCAGTCTGGCTAAATGAGATAGTTGCCAATTCAGCGAGAGGTGGTGAGCTGGAGAGATGGCTCAGCGGTTAAGAGCACTGGCTGCTCTTCCAGAGGACCTGGGTTCAATTCACAGCACCCACACAGTGGCTCACACCATCTATAATGGGATCTGGTGCCCTCGTCTGGCCTGCAGGTCTACGTTAAAAAAAAAATCTAAAAAAATGCAAAACTATTAAAAAACTGAGGTGGCCCCTCCCCTCCACCTGAACACTCATGTGTACCTCACATAGGTGCACCCACACACAACTATCCTACCAATGAATTGCCTACACAGGAAGCAATTTATGAAGTCTCCTAAAAAAAATTAAAACCCCTCCTATAAGCCCCATCCAGGGGCGAAGTGTCTTCCAGCTGCGGGTAGCTGGGGCTTCAGCAGGAGTGAGTGGGAGAGCAAGTATCCCAGTCGGAAGGAGCCAGACCACAAGACGGGGAGGCTGCTTGGGCTGGAAATGCCCAGAAGCATCAGAGAGAAGGGTGGGGGACAGGAGGACCACACCACCGCCCCCTGCCCAAGCTGTTTACTAACACTCTACCCCTCTGAGCCTGAGACAGGCTTCCCGGGGCCTCGGTCAGCCAGCAGAACCACGGGAAAAGGCTGCAGCCCTGCAGGGGACTCAAGGACTGAGGCCGCCATATCTGCCCCTCACCTAATCACCAATCCTCACTGGGGCCAGAACCCTGGGAATATGCACCAAGAGTAGCAGGAGGACGTCACTATCCTTAGAGATAAGATTCAGATGGGACCCTTGGAACTCATCAGTGTCCGGTCACACTGTTGCAAGGCTGGGCTGGTTGGGAACGAGGCCGTCACTATCCTTAGAGATAAGATTCAGATGGGACCCTTGGAACTCATCAGTGTCCGGTCACACTGTTGCAAGGCTGGGCTGGTTGGGAACGAGGCCGTCACTATCCTTAGAGATAAGATTCAGATGGGACCCTTGGAACTCATCAGTGTCCGGTCACACTGTTGCAAGGCTGGGCTGGTTTTAGATTTTATTTTTACATATGTGTTTTGCCTGTATGTATGTATTTGCACCACATGCATGTCTGGTGCTCTTGAAGCTCAGAACAGATTAAATGCCCTGGAACTGGGGTGTTGGATGGTTGTGAGCCACCACTGTGAGCGGTGGGAACTGAACCCTGTTCCTCCGCAAGAGTGCTCTTAACTGCTGAACCGCATCCAGCCCATGGGCTTTCTGTTGTTTTGAAACAAGGTCTCACTATGTAGCTCTGGTTTTCCCGGAACTCTGTGTGGATCAGGCTGGCCTCTGAGCTCATGGAGACCTGCCTACTGCATCTCCAAGGACTGTCAGCTTAGGGCCACCTACTTTTTAAAAATTAAGGTCTTTTTCTAAGATTAATATAATCACAAAATAGGTGAGTAAAAATAAAAACTGTCTCATAACTGCCCTGCACCCACACAATGGCTTATCTTTGGCTACCCAACACGGTAGCCACCGGCCAGAGGTGCCGTTTCTATCAATAGTACTCAGTGCATATGGCTAAAGTGCTCAGCTGGTAGAGGGTGTGTCTAATACGCAGGAAGCCCTGGGTTCCACCCCCAACACTGAACACACGGCAGAACTTACACACCTGAACTCCCAGGAGGCTGAAGCAGGAGGTTCATGACTTCAAGGTCATCCTTGACTAGTGAGTTCTAAGCTAGTCTGGGCTACACGAGACCTGACTCTAAATAAATGAACAGATAGGAGTTCTTGGTTGAATGTGCCCTGTTTCAGGGGTTCACACGTTTGTGGTCTGAAAGCCTATGATGTTGGACCGCACTGATCTGGACTGTTCTCCTCCGCGGCTGGAGTCCTGGAGACATACTGACAGCCCCACTCATGTCCATCCCACAGTTCAGCCTTGTGTGTCCGAGTGCACACGGCATGTTTGCTTGCACACGTATGTGGGAGCCAGGGGTCATCCTTGGGTGTCATGTGTATGACTGTTCTACCTGAATGTCTGTGTACCACTTGAGTATCTGGTACCCATGGGGGTCAGAAGAGTTCACCGCGTCCCCTGAAACTGGAGTTACAGAGGGCCGTGAACCGCTGTGGATGCTGAGAACTGGACCCCAGGTCTCCGAAAAAGCAACCAACCCACGCTCTTAATCGCTGAGCCGCTGCGGCAGCACCTTGCTTTTGCTGTTCCTTTTGGTGGGTTGGTTGGTTTTGATTTGGTTTTATTTTTACTTACTTACTTACTTTGGTTTTCTGAGACAGGGTTTCTCTGTGTAATAGCCCTAGCTGTTCTGGAACTAGCTCTTGTAGACCAAGCTGGTCTTGAACTCACAGAGATTCTCTTGCCTTTGCCTCCTGAGTGCTGGGATTAAAGGTGTGCACCACCACGGCCCGGCTTTGATTTGGTTTTAGACAGGGTCTCTGGTTGGCCCCTGACCCCAGGAATCCTCCTGTCTCTGCCTTGTGAGTGCTGGGATCATAGGCACATGCCCTCACATGGCTCTGTATATGGTGCCACGGCTGAGCTTGGGCCCCCATGTTTGTGACTGACTGATCATCACCCCCGTCCCACCCCATTTTTGAGCTGTTAGGAATTTCTACACAGCATCACAGGTCTTCCCAAGGTGGTTGTTTCTTTTGCCTCATGCTGCAGGCCTTGGAGAAGGGAGGGGGTGTCAGAGACCCCGTGGGAAGGCAGACAGGGGCACTCTCTGGTATGGTCGGCCAATAGTCCTGTCCTAGGCAGAATCTAAGGCCCAGCTATTTGTTCCTTCTCTCTGGTGGGTATGTGGGTCCTTTCCTTGTTCCCTTAGACATCTGTGTGGCACTTTCTTCTTTCTGAAACTTGGGTTATTCCTTAGGACACTTTCAATACAGGGCATTTGGACCAGGACAAAACAAGCTGAGTGTCTGTGGGTAATCTCTATTCCCAGTGTAAGGCCAGCTCACACAAGTTAGCCACATTCTTGCAAGAGCTAGCCACACGCTCACACGAGCTAGCCACATGCTCACACGAGCTAGCCACATGCTCACACAAACTAGCCACACGCTCACATGAGGTAGCCACATGCTCACATGAGCTAGCCACACGCACAAACTAGCCACATGCTCACATGAGCTAGCCACACACTGACATGAACTAGCTACATGCACGAACTAGCCACACACTCGCACGAGCTAACCACATGCTCACACGAGCTAGCCACACACACGAGCTAGCCACATATTCACATGAGCTAGCCACACGCACGAACTAGCCACACGCTCACACGAGCTAACCACACATTCACACGAGCTAGCTACACGCTCACACAAGTGAGCCACACGCTCACACGAGTCAGTCACATGCTTGCACCAGCTGGCTCTTCAGGCTGGACACATTCCTCTAGGGAGTAAAAGAGGTGACGTGATGCCCACCGACTATGGCGTCAGCTTCCACACCCCAGGGCTGAGGCTGTGTTTCTTGACACCTTGGAAGGGACAGGAGGGTAAAGGGAGGCCAAGGCCGCCAGAACCCACGCCCTGTGAGCCAAGTCCCAGGCATCCACTCTCAAGGTCTTGAATCAACAGACCATGGGTACCAGGCTGTCACTGTGACCTGGGAGGGGAGTCGGAGAGAGAACACCAAGCTTTGTACACGGTTGGGTTTTCTGAGAAACGGACCCTACCTGGCTGTATGTCAGAGGCAGAAGATAAATGTAGACATCCCAAAGGACCCTGGCCTGCTTTTAGCCACTCGGGCCTCCTGTGAACTTCCCACCAAGTAGTGGAGAGAGACGCGATTCTGCCATGTCTGTCTTTCTACTGGCCCATCCCCTGCCAGCCACTCTGCCTGCGCATGTTGTTCTTCAGTTCTGCCACTAGAGGGCACCCATGAGCCAGATGCTCTGCCCTGCCCTGCCCTGCCCTGCCCTGCCCTGCCCTGCCCTGCCCTGCCCTGCCCTGCCCTGGTCCGGCCTCCCTGGGACTCAATTCCCACGATTCCAGGAGTAGGACTAGTGGGTGCACTCAGATCCTCAGAGCTGAGTCCCTGCCTGGTACCCTGTGCTCTGGATCTCATCCCCAACACTCTCTCTGCCCAGCACACAGAACCCACTCTCCCCTTGGGCCCCTCCACTGTCAAGGTTCTCCGAGCCGCTGCCAATACAAACTCCTTGGGGAGTTCAAAATAGAACGATGACCTGGACGCCCAGGCCTGTCACCCCAGCCACTCGGGAGCTGAGGCACGGGGACAGAAATTAAAGGCTTGCCTGAACTACAGTGTGAGTTGAGTCCAAAGTCAGGCTGGACCGCTTAACAAGAGCCTGTCTGGAAGAGTAAAAGGGATCTGAGTTCAATCCTCAGCGCTGAAGAAAAGTGACCCAGGGGCTGGGGATGTAGCTCAGATGACAGAGGGCTTGCCTAGCAGGCACGAGGCCCTGGACTGGATCCTGGCACAGAATAAACCCCGTGTGGTCAGCACACCGCCGTAATCCCAGCATCCGGAAGGCGAGAGGATCAGAAGCCAAGGTTATCCTTAGCTACATAGCGAGTTCAAGGCCAGCCTGGGCTATATGAGATTCTGTCTCAATAAACAAAACTTGATGTTCAGACGCTCCCCCATAGACCCAGGGATACTATTTAAACAAATAGTCTGTGTGAGACCAGAGCATCCGTGGACCCCTGAGGTGGGCAGGCTTGTCTTCAGGGGACCCCTGAGGTGGGCATGCTTGTCTTCAGGAGACCCCTGGGCTGGGCAGGCTTGTCTTCAGGGGACCCCTG
>NC_022014.1:82313279-82322266 GCF_000317375.1 Microtus ochrogaster
GACCCCTGGGCTGGGCAGGCTTGTCTTCAGGGGACCCCTGAGGTGGGCATGCTTGTCTTCAGGAGACCCCAGGGCTGGGCAGGCTTGTCTTCAGGGGACTCCTGGGCTGGGCAGGCTTGCCTTCAGGGGACTCCCGGGCTGGGCAGGCTTGCCCTTAGTGTTCACAGAACCCATCATAGGAAGCAACATGGCATAGAACACAAGGAATAAAACAAACCAGGCTGGGAAACACAGATCCCAGGGCCCAACCCCTTCCAGAATCTACTTCTGCTGAAACGAAACCTCCCATCATGCTCAGCAAGGGCTCACAGGTTGGGGTTTGGAAGCCACATCTTCAGCTGTGCTGTGCTGCAGAGAAGCCTTGAAAAGGTGGGACCTAGCATACAGCCATTAGGGCACGGGGGCATGGCTTCAGAAAGAATTGTCATAGTTCTCTTGGGACCAGTGAAGGGTGTGTAATGAAAAGGTCAGCCAGCCACAAGACACAGCCACCAAGGGCCTCACTAGAGACCAGAGATGGACTGCAGCGCCTCCAGCAGGCCTGGGCTTTCAACCTCTCCATGGTGACTTACACATACCTCTTACTTGTACGTCTGAAATCTTGCAGCCATCTCTCCAGCCCATTCTTAATGTACCTATCTATTCACATTTAAAATAAAGGAGAGAGGGGCTGGAGAGGTGGCTCAGAGGTTAAGAGCACTGGTTACTTCTCCAGAGGTCCTGAGTTCAATTCCCAGCAACCATAGGGTGACTCACAACCATCTGTAATGAGGTCTGGTGCCCTCTTCTGGCCTGCAGGAATACATGCAGACAGAACACCGTATACATAATAAATAAATAAAATTTAATGAAAAAAATGAGAGAGAGAGAGAGAGAGAGAGCAAGAGGGACAGAGTGTACATGCTACCACATGTATGTTCGAGAGAAGAACTGGGAGAGTTCTCTCCTTCCAGCACTTAGGTTCTGGAGACTGAGCTCAGATCCTCAGGCTTGGCAGCAAAAGCCTGCACCTGCACGCCCGGTCTTCCTTTCTCCATGAGCACTCAGCCTCGGGCATTCTGTCACAGCAACACGCACTGGACTGACATGCACTGACATAGCACAATGGCCAAGCGTCATGAACGTGCTGGGCACCACAGCAGACACCCAGGGGACAAGCAGTATGGAGACAGTGGCCTCAAGCTAAGGCACAGCTTGCATCATGAGGAGAGGCAGGAAGAGGAGCACCCAGAGCCAGCCTCTGCAGGAGGACAGCACCCAGGCCAGGCTCCCAGATCATGTACCCCAGCCTTGACCCTCACACCCACCAGCCCTGGGGTGGGGTGGGGGGCTCCGAGCTGCATCTCACCCCCACGAGGCAGCTACACTTCGGATGCACAAGACCCCACGGCCAGGAGTAAAACAAGCGTCAGACACTGACTGTGGGTTCTGAAGTTACTGCCCACCGCCAGCCAAGGACCGGGCATCCAGCCTGAGGGTGCGATCCAGGCTCCAGGGGAAGATAGAGAAGAGAAAGTTAAAGGTGCCCACCTGTGGGGAATGGAGGTTGTCCCTCAAAAGCCAGATGCAAGGGCACCCTGGAACTGAGGATCACAGCAGTCAGGAGTAGGGAAGGGGGTAAGCTTGGGGACACAAGAACCCAGAATTCTGAGGGCCAGTGCACCTGAGGACTCCAGTAAAGTCATGAAGTGCATATTATGGTCTGCACCTTACAATGGGGAAGCAGGGGTTCCCGGAAGATAAGCTTGCCTCAGATTCATGCCAAGCAGAAAGCCATGGCTCAGCGGCAGACTATGCATGCCTGGATCCCAGCTCCTCCAGGATGGGACGGCTGGACAGAGGGTCTGTCCATCTTCAGCCACAAACTGTAGGCTACGGATAAGGCACGGCCGCCTCCCTCTATCTCAGCTTGGCACTGGGTGTAGCAACACTGGAAAGCCCCCCTGCACTGCTGCTGTGGCACCACAAGGGGGCGCTCCCAAGCCTGCCCAACCCAGGGATTCTGAGAGTTTCTTGGTCAAGTCCTGATTCAGTGAACCTCAGCAGGCCTGGACTGCCCATTACAGCTGACTGACTGATTCTTTCTATCTGAATTCTCAAATACCAAGATAAGCGTTATTCATCCCTCTTAGGCTTTAGTGGACCGTGTCTTACTGAGGTAAAGTCAAAGCAAAATCCCCCTGACTCCTAACTGCTCTCCTCTGCCCTCTGCTGGCTGGATCATCACAGCATCTGGCCATGACGGCGCTGCAGCCCTGGTTCTGCCTGCATGGGTTCTAGTCCACTTGGCTGGTGACCGCCAGCAAGCCACTGACCCCTGAGCCTCCCTCCCGTCCCCAAACACAGGGGACAGCACCAGGACCTATCACAGAGCACAGGCATGCATAATCCAGAGCCAAGAGACCCCAGTGCGCAAACACTACAGCACTCATGTCCACCACAATCCCCGCCGCTCGTGAGTCAGTAATTAACCACACACTCTCTGGCTAGCCCGGCCCTCACCACCATCATTAATTATCCTCATTTTATCCAAATCTACAGAGCTGAGGACCATGTCTGGGATTCAGAAGGCCCTGCTGTCTCCTTGGGTTTGTGCAGTTACAATGTACACTCACGGAGCTCTGGGGTCCTGTTCTGTAACAATTCGCTCTGAGATTGAAACATTCCACCCTGCAGGAAGCTCCAGAAGAAACTAAGATGAACAACTCAAAATAGCTCCAGGAAGTCCCTGAAACTGAGCAGACTCACTAGGCCCCGCCCTGCCAGAGTAAACAACAAAAGCTGAGAATCCCTCAGAGACTGGGCAAAGCTGCAAAGAAGACGGGTCCCAGGCCGGACCAGACACCTGGAAGAAGCAAAAACAGCCGAGCTGCCCGGAAGAGGTTCAGACCAACTGAGGCACCTGGATAGAACACTCTCCAACCTCATGTCCCCAGCTTTGTGAGCTGTCACCATGCTGACGTGACTTTGGTGATGCCGCTGTCTTTGGGTCGTTTCTGCTCCAGTAAATAACCTCAACAAAACACACTGGTTCACCAGTGTGGACTCTGGTGGTATCCGTACTTCGGTCTGTTATCGGTTTCCTATCTGGGGTGAGCACTTGTGCTGTGTCTCCCCAGGAAAAGGACTGTCACATACCAGGACCCAAGAACCCTGAAGACACTGGGTGGCATAGTGACAACCCTCCTTGGTCAGGGATATTAGCGTGGGCTCCAAGGCCAGAGGAACCCCTGCAAGGCGAGCCAGTCCTATTCCAGACTCCTGAAAGTATAGCATATGCCATCTAGTGCGGGCTCCCCAGCTCCCCATGGGCCGTCAGCAGGAGTAAATGTGACCGTCCTTTGTCAAACACCCAGGGCTGTTTCTACCTTTGCACCTGGCAATAGGGAGGAACCTCTGTGGGGCAGGCGACCTATCAGGTAGGCGCCGGACAGTGCAGACAGAAGGAGCCAGGCAATGGCATGAACTCACTCACAGCACCACCCAGGCTCACCAGCAGGAGTGTGCCAGGGGGTTGAGACACCAAACACACTCCTGGCATGTGAACAGCAAAGTCCAAAGATCCCGAGAGTGGGACCTTGGTCAGTGGCCCTCATACCAGGCAGTAGCCCTGGGAGCGGGAGTCTGTGGAAGAGGAGGAGGTCGGGAGCATGAGGACTGGATAAGAGGAACACAGACACACTGTATCTTTCTCAGTCACCAGGGCTGGCCCTAAGCCTGAGCCAGGACCTCGTGGGCCAGGCAGGTGGAGCGAGAAAGCAACTACTTCCTGCAACCCAGGTCAGGTCTCCCCCTCTGTATCAGGAACTCACCTGCCCTCGCTCTCCAGGAATGCGGAGCTGTTCCCCTCCGCAAGGGCTGCACTGATGGGGGAGAGGCAGAAAGGTGAGGAGAAGGCATCAGAGTCAGAGTCGAAGGAGCTATCCCTGCTCACACCATCAGCTGACAACTCCAAGGAGCCCTCTTCCTCCACGGCTTCGGGCCGTGCCTCCCGGCCATCCTCTGTCCCATCCTGTGAGCTGACAGTAGACAGGATCCCAGAGTCGCTGTGGACAGGTTGTGAAGTGGGCAGGGGCCCATCCAGCTCCGGGCCCTGCACCAGCTTCTCCCCATCCTCAGATGTAGGGCTGACATGCACAGTTCCCTGGGTGTTCTGGACCACCAGGATGTCCTCATCCTTGGGGGTCAGCAGAGGCCTTGGCTCTGTGGGAGAGGGCTGGTAGGGGGCTCCCAGGCTCGTGGTGCGCCGCCGCCGAGGTCGCGGTGCCTTGCGCACAGGGGAGCTCTCGGGAGTGATGTAGCGTAGGGCCTCCTCGTCTTGCTTCTGGATGCGAGAGTTGGGGACCCATGCCAAGATGAGGGTAGCCCCCAGCAGCTCATCCTTCTCCATGTACAGGCACAGGTACCCTGTGGGGGGTTAGTTGCAGGGCTGTCAGTCAGGGGCTGGGCAGGTGGCATCCTAGCTATGTGTTCAGCTCTAAGAGCAGGGAGGCAGATGGGAGACCCAGTCTTCCATCACCACAAGAACAGATCCAAGGTGGGCAGATGGGTAGCACATGGGCCCCCTTAGTCATGGCATTCCTTGTTTGTCTTTTTTACTGTCTTTTTTTTTTTTTTTTTTTTTGTTTTTTTTTTTTTTTTGGTTTTTTGAGACAGGGTTTCTCTGTGGTTTTGGAGCCTGTCCTGGAACTAGCTCTTGTAGACCAGGCTGGTCTCAAACTTTACTGTCGTTTTTGGGGAAAGAATTTGTCTGTTCATCAGTACCAAGCCCCGGGGAGGGGGAGTGGCACCTCCCAACACAGCCCCAACTGTTCAGAGGTACCCCAGTTCCTGGGCTATGACACACCATCCCAGGCTTCCCCGATTCTGTGATTCAAAACCCTTTAGGCAACAGCCAACAGTAACCACATATTTCCCCGGGGGCTCGAACTCCAGCCAAATCTCCTTGGCATGCTTCTATGTTTGGCAGAGGCTGGGAAAATCAACCAGCTGTTCATAACAGTCCCACGATGGGGAGGCTGTTCCCACACCCTCGTGACAAGCCTTAGGATAAAGATTTTAGAGAACCTAAAACAACCTTGACCTTCCATCAAAACATGACAATTAGAGCACAGGATCTCCCAAGGTAGCTGTGTTCCATACAGCGATTGTTTTAGACTCTCGACTGAGTGGGCCCTGCAGCCCCTGATCTCGGCCTAGAACCCCACCCATGCTTCACATGTGAGGCTCCTGTCCCCAGCCTGTAGGATGGGGTCTAGTCCCCATGGGCCAGCTAGGACCTCACCAGAGAGACGTCCGCGTGCACAATCCCAGGAGGGCCCTCGTCCACTCGGCACGTCTCGTTCCCCTCATGCTTAAGCCCGTCTGAAATGCCTTTGCTCAGCTTCCACTCTGCTTTGCGAACTACTCTGAAGTTGCTTTCTCTAAGGCACAGCTCCCATAGTGTCCTAGGATGAGTCCCCTCAAGTCTAAGGGAACTCCTAGAATAGCTGAAGGTGGCAGTGGGGACCTGTGCCTCCCAGAACACTGACCGCAGAGAAGGATCCATTCCTGGAGACCAAAAATGTCCCAAGAATGGCCACCGATGACACACACGTCCAACACAGAGTCTAGGAGTTTCCCTAGTGTTGGTCCCTGATGCCTCAAACTCCAGAGCCCAGGGGAGGGCAAACAAAAAAGTGGGAATCCTTGGGGAGATCCAGCCAGTCCCTCAGGCCTCGGTCCTCCCCTCCCTGCCTTCTCACCTGGGTGGTGCTCCCCAGGACCCTGCAGCCCCTCGGGTGCATGCACGCAGACATTGTTCTTGGAGTAGATGATCTCTCCATCCAGGATGGAGGGGGACCCGCCACTGCCCCCTGTGGTGAGGGTCAGGAGGTCCGAGGCCTTGGAGGAGGCCCTGCGAAGGAGGCGGCCCAGAGACATGGCTGAGCGCACGTTTCCATCCTCCGTGCGCTTTGGCCCAGGCAGGGCGTGTCAAGACCTGCAGGGGAGAAGAGAGGAGATGTATCAGAGATCACGGTCAGGGACGTGTGCTGCCCGGTGCCCTCAGAGCCCAGCTGGCATAGCGCATGTGAGGCCATGCTGCGCAGCCTCCCTAGGCTCAACCTACAACAGACCACGGGCATCTGTGCACGCAGTTTTGAGCCTTACATTTCCACATGACTTGGAGAGCGGCTGCATCAGTGCCAGGCTTGGCTGCCAACGGCCCTCAATTGCTTCTGAGAACCAAAGGGAGGAAGGGAGAAAGGAAGAGGAGACAGAGAAGGAGGAAGAAGAGGGAGAAGAGGAGGAGGAAGAAAAGAAGGGTACCGTTTCTCTGGCCCAGAAACTACGCAAGCCACATAAACAATGTAATGCTTTCTAGTAGCCATATTTGACAAGAGGGAAAACTATTGAAATTAATTTTAATAAGCCGCTAAATCACAGATATTTTTTAACATCATTAAGATGAAAAAATGAGTAACGAGACATTTTACATTCAGACCTTGTGGGTCTGGTGTCCTGCTGCAACAGTCCCTGCCTGCCTCCTGGGGTGCCCAGGGCTGCCGGTTGTGGCCATGACCTCCAGGGGCTGCAGAGGCATGTCCAGACTCCTCCTGGCCCTTTCAACCCGACACTACTCAGGGAGCTGCATCAGCCCCAGACTTGGCTGCCAAGAGCACTCAGCTGCTTCCGAAAACCAAAAACATCCTCACGTGACACTGTTTAGCTACACTGAGGATAATCAAAAGAATGTGCTGGAAGCTTGGGAGGAGATTCCAAAAGCCAGGCTGTGGGCGTGCGGTGCATCCTCCCGCTGCTCGCCAAACAAGAGCGCAGGATCCCGGCAATCAGAGCAGCACGGGAGGAGGAAGCCCAGACCGCAGGGAGGCCTTCCTTCCCCTGTGCCCACTCCTGCTGGGAGGGCTGGGCCGGCGGGGTGTGCAGGCAACCTCCCTCTCCGTGTTCCTAGAGGCCTGGCTGCTTCTGAACAAGCTAGGGCAAATCTGCTCCCCATTAGCCAGGGCTATTTACTCTGGTAAGACAATTCTTATTTTCAAAACGTATTTGCTTTTTGCCTCTTTCCCCTAAATTAAACCCGCTGTCTGGTGTCTGTTTTCCATCACACTGAACGGAGGGACCTTCAGTCTGTCTTCGACTTTAAAACTCTTTGTCTCACTGGGCGTGGTAACATCTGCCTGTAGTTTCCTTCCGACTCTGGAAGACTGAGGTAGGATGACTATAAGCCCGAGACCAGCCTGAGCTATGGACTACCACCTTGTCAAGGTGATGGTAGGGCAACTCAAAGGCTCAGCAGGTAAAGGCACTTGCTGCCAGCCTGATGACCTAAGTTTGATCGCTATGACCCACACAATAGAAGAGTGACTCCCAAAAGCATACCCAACCATCGTGTACGTACACACACATAGCGTAATAAAGCTTTTCATAAAATGTCCGGGATAGGGTGGCTCAGTGGTAGAACACTTGTCTGGCAAATACAGATCCTACATGGATCTCCAGCACTGGGGAAGAAAGAAAAGTCTAAGAAAAGTTATGATGGACCAGGGATGTGGCTCGGTTGGTAGATGGGGGGGTTGAGGGGGTGGGGATGTGTGGCTCAGTTGGTAGATGAGTGCCTGCCTAACATGCAGAAAGCCCTGGACTCCATCCCAAGTGTTGCATAAACCCTTGTGTAGTGATGCATGCCTGCAATCCCAGCAATCACTTGGGAAGTGGAGGCAGAAAAATCTGAAGTTCAAGACCATCCTCAGCTACATGGTGAGTTTAAGGTTATATGAAACCCTGTCTCCAAAAAGGGGAATGAGGAAGAGGAGGAGGGAAGGAGGAAGGAAGTTATGGAAGATGTATGAACAACACACTGCCCTAAATAACACGATCCAAGATATGCTTGCATCTTCTATGTCCAGTCTAAAAATACAGCGGTTTAAAAATGTAAAAACCCACCCACTGGGATGTTACCTTTCTTTAGGTTACATTACAAACACACTTCCCTGGTGTCGGAGATTGAACATATTCCCCGGGGCTCATGTGTTGTCCTAACTCCCAGCTCAGATCGATGTTATCCAACAGGAACTCAAGCTGACCCACCTTCATAGCTATGTGGCTTGAAAAAGGCCACCTACAGGCCTGGGAGATTGGCCAAGGGGTCATTTCCCTCTCAGCCTAGGAAGGAACAAACTTCCTTGGCCTTGTGCTTCTAGCTTCCAAAGGTATGAAAGAATAAATGCTTCCTGTCCAAGGGCCCTGTGGTAGTTTGAATGTAACTGGCCCCCCGTAAGGAGATACGGCTTTGTTGGAGTAGATGTGGACTTGGTGGAGGAAGTGTGTCACTGTGGGGGTGAGCTCTGAGGTCTGCTCTGCTCAAGCTCCACTTAGTGTGACACTCAGTTCACTTCCTGTTGCTTGCTGATGGAGACATAGCACTGTAGTTCCCTCTCCAGCACGGTGTCTGCCTGCAAGCCCTGCGGCACCATGGTGACAATAGACTGAACCTCTGAAACTGTAAGCCACCCCATTAAATGATTTCCTTTATAAGGGTTGCCATGGTCACGGTGTCTCTTCACAGCAATAGAAACCCTAAGACAGACACGTTCTGAGTTTACATCTATGGCAGCCTGGGACTATTAACACAATTAGAAATGGAAAATGCCAAGCTCTGCCTTGTGTATGCTGCTGGGATCACACCCAGGGCCCCATGTGTGTGCTGCTGGAAACAAAACCAGGGCCCCAACGAAGCCGCCGGAGAGCACACCCAGGGCCTCACGTATGCTCCTGGGATCACATCCAGGGCCCCACGTGTGCTGCTGAGATCACACCCAGGGCCCCACGTGTGCTGCTGGGGATCACACCCAGAGCCTCACATGTGCTGCTGGGATCACACCCAGGGCCCCACGTGTGCTGCTGGGATCACACCCAGGGCCCTATGTGTGTGCTGCTGGGGATCACACTCTGGGCCCCATGTGTGTGCTGCTGGGGATCACACCCAG
>NC_022014.1:82322710-82324702 GCF_000317375.1 Microtus ochrogaster
ATTTAGCTGCTATTTCCAGCCTTTGTGTCCAGGCCAGGCTGTCATTGAACTCAAGATCCTCTGGCCTCAGTGTGCTGGCTAGCTTTTGTTACCTTCACACAACCTTGAGTCAACTGAGAAGAAAGAACTTTAACTGAGAAAATGCCTCCATCAGACTGACCTGTCTGATGTAGGCATGTCTGTGGAAGCTTTTTTTTTTTTTGATTAATGATTAATGTATGAAGCCCCAGCCTACTTTGGGTGGCGCCATCCCTGGCAGATGGCCTTGGGCTGTGTTAAGAAAACAAACTGAGCCAGTCAGGAGCAGGGAGCCAGTAAGCAGCTTGCTCTACGGCTTCCA
Source organism: Microtus ochrogaster (assembly GCF_000317375.1). Classification (NCBI taxonomy): domain Eukaryota; kingdom Metazoa; phylum Chordata; class Mammalia; order Rodentia; family Cricetidae; genus Microtus; species Microtus ochrogaster. The sequence goes on from NC_022014.1 coordinate 82,323,051, forward strand.
GGTTCCTGTCTTGAATTGCTGCCCTGACTTTGACTGCGATGTAGAAGTGGAAATAAACCTAGAAAAACTAGACGCTTTTTAAAAAAATATTTTTTATGGTTCATTTAATGTGCATTGGTGTGAAGGTGTCAGATCCCCTGCAATTGGATCTTCCGACGTTGTGAGCTGCAATGTGGCTGCTGGGAATTGAACCCAGGTCCTTTGGAAGAGCAGTCAGTGCTCTTAACCACTGAACCATCTCTCCAGCCCCCATAGACACTTTTGATCCTGGTCTTTCACAGCAACAGAAGGCTAACTAGGACGCTTGCCCCACCTCCCCCTTCCATCCCCCTACCTCTCCACCCCCCAATCCGTGCCAGGATGGCAGGCGTGCATCACCATGCCCTGCAGTTGCTTTTACCTACTTTGGAGGACCTGAGGCTCCCATTTCCCAGGATTCCTCTGACTTCCTTTCTCCCTCCCAGAACTCTTCTCAAGCCACAAATCCACTACATGGTTTGTCTTTTATCCTGCTTTTCTTACGGCTTTGATTTTTCAGGAAACCACTATTGCTATCTCAGAAAGTCTGCCACGGTGTGGGCAGGCGTCTACCTGGGAGAGCCTGGGAGATGACTGGCAGCCAGTCCGCAGTAAGCACCTAGACCGGTTTTATTACTGTGCGTGCTTTTATCGGTAACTGATAAAAGCAGGAAAAGCAACAATAATAAATTCATTTTGCTGGGATGCTCGGGACCCTTAGCTGTTAACACCCTCCACGCAGACACATCCATGCCACACACCTGAGGAACATGTGTGTGCACTCACACACAATGATCCATGCATCTCACTACCAGCGTGCTCCGATGGTGCAGGTCACCATGGGCTCAGTCCAGTGAGAAGCAGGGTGGCAGGGACCCCTAATTCCTCCATGCTGTCACCATCACCCTATGGACAGCACCAGGAACGAAGTGCATGACAACAGACAGCCCAACCTCCAATGACAAGCAGCAGGACTCGGTTAGGGACCGTTGCCAAGACCCCAGATGTTCTCACCAGGCACTGGCTGACATGGCATCTGGGCCTTCACCTCTGGTGCCTGGCAGTTCTGAGCCCACGAAACCATAGCTTGTTTCTGAGGTGTAAACCTCCAGCAAGTAGCCTTCCAGAGGCACACGGTGCCTGTGACCTCACTGGGAACCCCAGGCATGTGCCCTGCTTTTGCGACTGTGAGAGGTGACTGAGGTCCATCTCAGGGCTCTTCCCTGTCCAGCCAAGGGCCAGAGCTGCCCGCAGGCCCAGGGACGGGGTGGGCTGAGGTGGGGCTTGCTCCCTTGCTCTCACGAGCGTTCCTCCCCAACTCCCAGCTCACACTACAGCTCCCTGCTCCGTAGTGCCACCTTGTGGCGAGGAGAGCTAGTGGGATGCATGCCAGCCAGCAGAAGCCTGGGTCCCGAGTGACAATGGCTTCCTGTTCAGGGCCCATAACCCATCCTGAGTCCCAGCTGGGGAAAACTAACAGCAGGATGGGAAAGAATCCCAAAACCCTCAGGGAATGAGGGCTGAGCAGAAAGAGGCAAAACTCAGCAGCCGGGGTGGTCAGCACCACTCTGGGGCCAGGCCAGAAAGGAGTATGGGGTCCACCATCAATGCTGCAGGCGGGGTTCTCCAACCTC
>NC_022014.1:82324802-82328041 GCF_000317375.1 Microtus ochrogaster
CACACACACACACACACACACACACACACACACACACGCTGAGTGCCACTCCCTCCAGAGCTATGAGCAGCTCTGCCCCATTCTCCAGCTGCACAAATAATGACAAGTCAGCTGCTCAGGTTTCCAACTCAGTCTCACTGTCAGCGTGAAGAGCGGGGGCTGGGTGGCTCCAAGCTGCAGAAGTCTCCCCGCGCCCCCAGCAGCCCAGTGCTTATCTGTGCCCAGGCAGCACTGGGTTTTCAGAGCAGGCATTCCTCGGTTGTTCCCTAGCTCTGTAGGGCGCTGGAGCAGCTGGACAGCTGCATCCCACAATGCCTTGGCCAGCTCTGGCTTCTGACCACAGTCCCTACTGTCCAGATCATGGCAAACCCTTCCTGTTCCATAACCAGGACTTGGCTGGATATCTATCCTCTATTGTCCCTTGGTGTGTCCACTTCCAAGCCAAGGACCAGACAGAGGCTAGTCTGTAGTGTCACGGGCTCCTCGACACAGCCAAGGAAGCAGATGCAGAAAAGCAGCTTGGGTCTCCTGAGGATTCGAGACACCTGTGGTCTGGAGGCCCTCAGGGAAAGCCAGGACCCTGTCAGTAACTGAATAGTCCCCTTGGAAGCCAAGGTCTCAAGTCACCCTGGCTCCCCACCAAGTCCTTTAGGGTGTGGCTGCTCCCTACTGAGCAGCAGCTGCTCTGGGGGACTTCAGGAACAGGGCAGGGGGTCAAGTGGCCCTTCTGCCCACTTGCCTTTACCGTCATTGTAGAACCTAAGGGCAGAGGGTTGTTTTGATACAGCCCCGATCCCCCTCTCCCAAGTCCACTAGCCTGAACCAGCCAGCCTACAGGCTCCACCAGCATCCTGAGCACCGGCCTCTTATCCCATTGTCATGGGGACGCCTGCCGGGTGGCAGCAGGGCAAGGATGTGGCGGCCGACCAGCAGCAGGAGTCAGGGTGGGTTGCTGCACAGCCTCTCATACCTCCAGAATCCAGGGTGGACACCGTGCTCTTTCACCTAGCATGTGTCCCCACTTCCATGTGTGTTGGAAGAGGCACAGGTAGTCCCCAACAGAAGCACCTAGTCCCCAAGGAAGTTAGAAGTGAGGTCATTGCAAGAGAGCAATGCCAGGGGCGCCACACAGTCCACAAGGCCCAAGGGCAGAAAAGCAGAGAGGAGGATGAGCAGGGACAGAAAGGCCTATCAGGGGCCTGGCTCCTGCGCTGAGCCTATGGGAGGGACTGGGAGCTGGCTGGAAGGGATCCCAGCAAGGAACAGAGGCAGGGAGGGAGAAGCAGGTGAGGGAGCAGGTGGGACTCGGGCTCCAGCACACGGCCAACGCTATAGTGACCACTACAACCCCGAGAACACGCTTAACACCTGAGACTTAAGCTCAGAAATGGTTAAAGTGCTAAATTAAATTCAGTTACCTAACGTACTATTAAAAACAACAACAGAAACTTGTGAGCATGGTTGGAGGTTTTATAAAAGTGCAAACGGTTCTTTCTGGATGTCCTGCCTTTTCTATAAACCTAAAATTGTTCTAAACATATATACATAGTTTAGACCTGGGCAATGGCTCAGCGGGTAAAGGTGTTCGCTGCCCAATCCTGACGTCCTGCATCCAGACCCTGAAACTCATTTTAAGAGGATGAGAGACAAAACCTCCCAGAACTCTTGGTCCAGGCCTGGGCAATGGCTCAGCGGGTAAAGGTGTTTGCTGCCCAATCCTGACGTCCTGCATCCAGACCCTGAAACTCATTTTAAGAGGATGAGAGACAAAACCTCCCAGAACTCTTGGTCCAGGCACAATCTGGGATATGCAATGCTACAGACAAAGGAGATATCCTGCCTCCATTGCTACACACACAGGAGACAGCCCGCCTCACCGAGTGGAAGGCAAGACCAACACTGGAGGTTGCCCTCTGATGGCCACATGTGTGCCACGGGACATGCGCCCTCACACGTGAACGCACATGCATTGTGCACACATGTACAAAGATGACATTTACGCAGTCTGCCACCCCGGAAGCCTGAGCGTGGGCCCTCACTCTATTCAACCTGAACAAAAAGACTTAAGTGGACAAACTCAGATCCCGCCAAGGGAGCGCCGCTCAGCAAAAGAACTGAAATGCATGACGGAGCCTTCCGGGCCTATCGCTGTGAAAGCCGCCAGTCCAAAAAGGCCACACAGTTCCAGCAACAGAACCAACACCCCCAGTTCAAAACCCCCAGATCAGCCGGGCGGTGGTGGCACACGCCTTTAATCCCAGCACTCGGGAGGCAGAGGCAGGCGGATCTCTATGAGTTCGAGACCAGCCTGGTCTACAAGAGCTAGTTCCAGGACAGGCTCCAAAACCACAAGAGAAACCCTGTCTCGAAAAACAAAAAAAAAAAAAAAAAAAACCCCAGATCCAAGATCCTCTCCCTACGCATGTGACGTGACAAGTAGAACTTCCCACAGCTAACCACATGCGAGTGACAGGCAAAAGGCATCTTGTGTCTAAAGCACGCACGCGAAACGACACACACACAGTACTCATCCGTGACTTTTAAAGACAATGGCGGTCGGTACACACCCAACACTGATTTCTAGGCTCCAATGCAAACACACAGGCAAACAAAGCACACAGAAGATTTCCACACACACGCACACACACAAACACACGTGTACTCACAAGCACAAACAAAAGTCTATGCACCATTTTTGTTTGGTTTGGTTTTTTTGTCAGCTTGACACAAACAAGCTGGAGTTATCTGGGAAGAGGAGCCCCGACGAGAAAACGCCTCCATCGGACTGACCTGTAGGTTAGTCTGTAGGGCATTTTCTCCATTGCTGAACGATGAGGCCCAGCTCACTGTGGGCAAGTGGTTTTGAATGGCCGAGTAAGCCCTGAGGAGCAAGCCAGTAAGAAGCATTCTTCCATGGCTTCTGCTTCAGTCCCTGCTCCACCTTCCCTTCCATGACGAACCATGATGTGGCATGTAAGCCAAACCCTTCTTCACATGACGAACCGTGATACGGACGTGTAAGCCAAACCCTTCCTTCCATGACGAACTGTGATGTGGGCGTGTAAGCCAAACAAACCCTTTCCTTGCAAACTTGCTTTTAGTCACGGTCTTTATCGCAACAACAGAAATCAAACAAAGGGAACGTACTGTTCTTGTTTGTTTTGTTAGCGAGGAAAGTAGAGACTGCCGAGATTCAGAGATGCAGAGGCGGAGCTCAGTGTGTGGATTCTGTGTGTGGA
>NC_022014.1:82328466-82332362 GCF_000317375.1 Microtus ochrogaster
TGTGTGTGGATCCCATGTGGGGAGCTCTGTGTATGGATCCCGTGTGTGGATGAAGCCCCCAAGCAGTCGCTAGAGGCAGGGCAAAGCATATTACTGCCACCAAGACAGCAACACTGAGTTCCTGAGCAGTCACCAATGGCCTGAGCAGTGTGTGGGGAGACCCTCCAGATGTCTCTGGATATAATGCACCTGACCTCGGAGCATAGTAGCTCAGAGCATTGACCTTAGGGACCTGATGTCCTCTGAGGTCAGAAAGGAACAAAGACCAAAGACCAGCAGACTCCAGAAAGGGTGTCAGGCACAGATCTCCTTCCACAGACTCTTTCCACAGGCGGACAGCTTCAGCCAGTTACACAAAAAAAGCGGACAGACAGGAAGACGCAAACGGGGCACGCCGGACAGGCATCATTGCCATGAGGGTCCCTGGAAGACGGTGGGGTTGAACAGACACCTGACTTCCTATCACAGAGTCAGGGTCAGTGGGATCCAGAGTGGACGTTCAGAGTACTAGTCACAAGCCACAATCACAGAAGTGGCTGGAGAAACTCAAGGCAAAAGCTTTTAAAACAATGTTTTCTTTTTTTTAAATGTATGTGTGAGAGAAACGTATATGTGCACACACACACGTGCACATGCATGTATGGATGGGTGGGGTGGGTAGGCACATGCCACTGTACGACTGGGGAGCTCAGAGGACAACCTCTGGCGTTAGGTCTTCACCTCCTTCCTTGTTGGAGATATGGGCTCTCGCTCACTGCTGCAGACTCAGGCTAGGCAGCCCATAGCTTCGGGGATTCCTGTCTCTGTCTCCCCTTTCTCTGCAGGAATGGTGGGATCACAGAGATGGCTACCACGCTCAGCTTTCAGGAGGATTCTGGAGTCCAAATGCTTGCCCAGCAAGCACTTGACCATTGAGAACACCTCCCCAGTCCCCAATATTGATGGATCGGTTGGCTGCTTGGTGAATTGAGATAGGGTCATATTTATGCAAGCCCAGGGTAGCCTGGAACTTGTTATACAGATCAGGCTGGCCTCGAACTCACAGAGATTCAAGGCAGATCCTTCACAGCCAAGAGCATTCTGCCTCCCGAATACATTCCGCTGATATCTATACTTTAAAGTGCTTGTCCCCATGTCAGTACCGCTGGTTTTAGATCACACGCCCATGTGCCAGACATCTCCAGGTTCCCTCTGAGCTGCACCTACCACCCTCTGCGGTGTCCTGACACCTGCTCTGCTGATGAGGGGACAGCAACGCCAGCCTCATGGCTGGCACAAAGAACCAAAGATGGAGGGAAGCCAGGTCCAGACTCACGCCAGTTTGGGCTTCCAGGCAAACAGCTGTGGCTGGTGGTTCTTAAAAGGCACGGTACGAAAACACAAGGCTGTTTTCCACTTGTGACTGAGTGTGCCCCCGGCCACACCTGTGCCGTTCTAGGTCACCAGTGCCAGCTAGGCGGAGTCGTTTGCAAATGGAATAACTGTGCAGCTGGGAAGAAAAGAACAGCGTGACTTCCCTGCCTCAGAGACAGACACACCAGCTTCACAAAACCCTCCAGAGTCCCTCCTCCGTAAGAACCCCCGCGGAGAAACATGGGCTCCCTGCTGTGACAGCTCCCAGGGGGGGTCTGTGGGGATAAAAACAAGTGCAGTTAGCTTCAGAGTTAGTTAAAAGGTGCCTGGGGTGGGGGTGGTGGCTGGCTGAGAAGCATGAAGCCTCATAGGAAAGCAGGCGGACATGGTGGCCTGCCGGCCATCCATCCCGTCACATTGGAGGTTGAGATCCCAATCCCCACAGTAGGCTGGCTAGACGAGCCTAATCTGTGAGCTCTGGGTTCAAATGAGAGACCCCGACTTGATGGAGAGCTGGACAGCAGTCAAGGAAGAGACCTATGCCACTGTCTGGCTGCAACATGCTATATGCCAGCATGCACACACGTGGAGCGCACGCACACACAATACTTGACATGCAACCTTAGTCCTCCTGGAAATGACTTAACATCACATGGGCCACATGTCAGGACGGGCTATAATTAGAGTCCGTTCATCTGCCAGCCTCACTGGGACAAGAACCCCATGCACGGCTGACTGACAGCTCAGGGTGATGGGGCTCTTCAACACTCATTAGCTCCCCCGCATCCACGCTGAGCAACTGTCCTGGACACAGCACAAAGGACTGAAGTGTAGACCCAGACCTGATGTCTCTTGAGAGCAGCGGGGACCCCCCCCACACACACACACACCACACACACACACCACACTGCCACCACGAGCTACATGTTCATGAGCCCGAGGACTGGCTGACTGGAACGTCCTCTGTCTAAAACCTTGGTTTCCTGTCTGGGTAGAAAGGGCTCCATCAGTTCCCTGGGAAGATAAACAAAAGCCTCTCCTGGAAACGTCCTAGGAAAATCAAAGTAATGGGGGGTCTGCACCCATCAGGAGAGGGGGGTGACCACGGTCTCCCACCCTGTGCTGTGTCAGCTCGGGTAATCCTGGATCTGAGGCTGACTGGTGCAAGCCAGCAAGCATTGCACAACTGCCCACGTGTGACCTCTGCCCACTGCTACAAGATGCTGAGGGCACCGTGTCAACGGATGTAGCCCACAGCTGGTCACTCCCCTGGCCCTGTCACTGACAGACACTCAGGGACAGAAAGCCTTGGGCTCAGGTCACCTGCTAAGGAACCGGTTCATCTGCTTTTCCCTTAAGGCCCCGACAATAAAGCCTGGGATGAATGATTCCTTTATCAAACACAAGCCGGGCACACGCAAACAGGGATCATTTCCTCCCTCGGCATCTGCCACAGCTCACCTGAGCAGAGGCCTTGACTCCCCTTATCTTCCTGCTGGCTTTCCCAAGCCTGACATGTCCTCACCATCTCTGGGAGAGAGCTTTTCAGATCAGAGAGTGAGATCAACACAGTGGACAACCAACCTGAATCCTTGTGGGAGAGCCTTTGGTCGCGTCACTCAGGTGAGCTCCCGAGCAGCTGGCATGATTGGCCTCTAGGCTACATTCAACTCTGGGCCTGGCATCAAAGCAAAAGAGAATACACTTGCAGCCCATGGAGCCCCTGCAGGATGCCACAGGGTTTCCCTGTGAGAACAAGTTGGCTGACTTGTGTCCCAAAGGGAGAGCTGGGGTTTAGGAGTTAACTTTACTGCTGGAGCCCAGACTGTTGGCCACAAGGGAAAAGTCTTTCGACACTGGCATGCCAGTTAGCACAGCAGGACTGGAGGGACACAGAGGCCCTGGTGTTGCCATCTTCCTCTTTCAGCTGACACAGCCTCTCCTGGGAAAACTCCAAAGCCTGGGCCTCCATGGAGAAGCCAGCGGCTCTCACGTCCCTGCACCACAAACATAAACATCCTATTTCTCCCACAGAACAAGGGAAATCGGGCCAGGAAGAGGAAGGAAGCTTGGCGACCTGCCAAGTTCTAAGAGAGAGGACAACCAAGCTCAAGTTGGCAAGATGCAAAGTGAGCCAGGGATTCCACGAGCAGCGCAGACCAGGCTAGCCCAGGAGTCCACAAGGAGCACAGACCAGGCTAGCCCGGGAGTTTACGAGCAGTGCAGACCAAGCTAACCTGGGAGTCCATGAGCAGCGCAGACCAGACCAGGCTAGCTGGGGATCCCAAGAGCAGCACAGACCAGGTTGGCCCGGGAGTCCATGAACAGCACAGACTAGGCTGGCCAGGGAGTCCACGAGCGGCGCAGACCAGGCTAGCCCTGTCTGACGGCTGATTTGCACCTGTATATGATGCTCTCACTGTCTGCAAAACAGAAGCTAAGGAACCACAGAACAATATTCCAATCAGGGAAAAAAACTTACTGATGGCACCCCAAATACCTACAAAGAGTGAATTGTGAGGGGTTGGAAAGATGCTCAGTAG
>NC_022014.1:82332837-82338423 GCF_000317375.1 Microtus ochrogaster
AGCTTGTGGGCCACTGCCACGTGAGTGTCCTAAGTCTGTCCACTTTCTAGCCTGTCAGAAAAGCCTGGCTTTATGCCTCTCTTTCGGCCCTTCTCTTAAGTATGTTTTCCTTAGCGCTCTGGGCACCTCTCTCAACAATCTGGGCTTCCTTATATTTTCTCGAAAGCCTTCCTCCCCGACAAGCAACTGCTTGTCAAACACATTCCCTGCTGCTGTGCTGGCTTAAATGGTGTGGCCCTTAGCCCTCTCCTTCATTCTCTAGGTAGCAGCTCGCCAGCCCTGGGGGTTTTCTCTAAAACTCTGATGAAACTCTCTGTTCTTACATATCCAAACAACCGGAAGGTCAGTGGGTGGTGGTCTGAAGGTACCTCCATCTGAAGTGAGTGGGAGGAAAAACTCCCAGCAGCCTCTCTGAATAACTGTGGGTGTGTCTGCTAAGGTGTACTCCGCAGAGCCGGCTCCTTTCCTCTGCACACACTATCTCAGCTGCATCGACAGCCTACAACTGCAATCAAATGCTGTAGACGATGACAGACATCAATAAAACCAGCTTCTCCAGCCACGAGCCTCTGGGGCTCAACAGCGCCCTCCCCTGTACCTTCAGCTTACTACAAGAGGAGAATCCAGCCTGTGAAAGACAAAAAATATGGCAGTCACAGGGAGTGATAAACTAGAATCTTAGAGAGGATTTGTGTTGCCAGGTAACCTGGCTAACCCTGTTCTCCAGAACAGCCTGAGGGAACCCGGTCCTCACCAAGTTACAAAGACTGGAGTGTAGCTAAGCCTCCTGGCATTTATTGGCTTGTAATCTCAGCTACCTGGAGGACTGAGACAGGAGGATCCCAAGTCGAAGGCCTGCCATGGCTACTCAGGGAATGTAAGGGTCGCCTTCACATTCAGAAGAACTCAGAGGCAGATGGCTTGCCCAGCACGTGTGAGGCCCTCCGTCCAACCCTAGCGCCACAAAAGAAAAAGAGTAAATGGGACCAAATGCAGATTCGGATCAATTTTTCCACCCAATAAACCACCCACACAAGGAATCAAAACAGAAAACACGTATGTCAGGTGCGTGCATGCGTGTGTGTATGCACGTGCACACACAATGCGACCCAGGACCTGCTCCAGAGAGCAGCATCAGTGCAGAGTCCCATAAGGAAAGTGCTGTATAAGGAGACGGAGAGCTCAGCCCCAAATGGAACATGTTTACCACCCCACCACCACCCCTACCCTACCCAACCCCCTACCCCCGATCCCCGTAGCAAGGCTCAGGACAGGAACGCTGTGAAATGCTGACTCTGGACCTGACGTGGCCAACGGACCCATGAACCCTCAGCAGAGAGGTAACCTGCTCGGGGTCCAGCCAATGGCCTGTCCAGCATGGGGGAGGGAGCTCTCCAAGCCCCACCCTTCGCCGGGGAGCAGTTGATAGCTGTGGGAAGAGAACTCATCATTGAATATGTGTGCACTGGTAGGTTTCCCATGGTGCACTGGGTGGTCCCACACTCCTGCCCACGTGGGCTGCACTAATTAGATTCAGCGGATTATCAAAAGAAAAGAAAAACTGGAGGGGGAGGTGTTGGAGAGAGGGATAAAAGGTGAGTCCGAGGAGAAAAACGAGGAGTAGGCTTATATGGAATTCTCAAATAATAAAAACACTGAAAAAGAAAAGCAGTGTTTTTAATTCATGTTGCTAAATGCAAAAAATCTAAATGACAGACATAATAATGATAAGGACGATCATTTAGAAGGTCAACAAACAAGGATGGCAGCACACATCTGTCATCCCAGCACTTAAGATGCTGAGGCAGGAGGATTACCATGAGTTCCGGATCAGCCTAAGTTGCAGAAGGAGACCCCGTCACAACAAAAAGTTACTTACATATGCCAGGCATGTGGCACACTGAGGTTTTGGACACTCAAAGACCAGGAACTGGTATATATTTGCACCCAGGTCTACTTTTGGAGCTTGTTGTGAGTTTTGTTTTTGTTTGTTTTGTTTTAGCTCGATTTGATTGAGACAGAACTTTATTATGTACCCTAGGATGGCCTGGAACTTGCTACATAGTTCAGGCTGGCCTTAAACTCACAGAAATTCTCCTGCCTCTCCTTCTCAAGCCCGAGGATGGCAGTCCCGTGCCACTATACAGAGCACAGAGACCATCTTTATCACTGCACCTTGTCACCCAAAATTGAAGGGCGGAAAGCCAGGACAGTAGCAGGCATGTCCTGTCAACCCAAAGCCTGTCCCCTCAAGACTGACCACCAAAGTGAAGAGTTCTTCTCTTCACAGACCACGGGGAACTCACCCCAGCTGCCAAGGTTGACACGGGTGCACCCGCTTCCTTCTATTAGTGAATCACGGGCAGAGCTTGTCCCCATGAAGAGCAGGACCGGCCACTACAGGGAGAGGCACGGGGTGCCTCTACTTTTCGGAAGTGGCACGTCCAGCACCCATGTCTGTACTGGGTCACTCCTAGCTGCACAGGCTTGAAGTTCCGGTGGGACGGTATAAACTTCGGTAAGACGGTTTGGTGGAGAAGGGCGATTGCCACCATACTTGACAACCTGAGTTTGTGTCCCCTGCAGACTCACATGGTGTAAGGACGAAACTGACTCTCACAAGCTTCCTCTGAGCTCCACACAGGCCCACATACACTCACACAGTAAGCATTTATAATAAAAAAATGTCTGAAAGAAAATAGAAACCACAGCTCTTTCACGAGCCTGTTTTGTGCACTATAAAAACCCACACATTCGCTAACCAGGCGTTGCTATCTAACCAGTAACTGCCACACGAGCAAACAATTCCCAGGGAAGAACTTCCCAGTTACACTCCGAGGCTCTACGTACCAGTAAGGGACAGAAAGAAACAAAACAGTAAGTACTCTGAGCCCACGGGAGCCATCCCCAACAGCCAGCTGGGAACCAACTCAGGTCAATTCGGCATGGCCACATCTCAGCGGTTCCTCGTCTGCGAAGTTCTCTCACGATTAAGTTCAACATTCGCGACCGGCGTTAAGGTCAGTTTTTCTAAGGAGGGCGTTCTAGGACTTGCAGTCGGTGAGATTTAGAATGAAGCCCCTAATCCCCGGGTCTTTGCACCCAGGCTTTCACCAATATGCTTGGGGACCGGGACAGGAGTTTCCCCTCTCTTTCCTGAGAAAGGAACTTGACAGAGCTCATGAAACAAACTTTAACGGAGGAAAGAGACGTTTTTCTATTCTTCTATTTCTGAACCGAATCTGGACTAGATTGTGGCCAACATATGACACCGACTTCCGAGGAACAGGCTTTTACTTCTCACCGCGCGTTCGTTCTGGCAGGGTTCCGTGGGTTATTTTTACAATCTTAAATTGCCCTTTTTCTTTTTCTACTATCCTATTTTTTTTCTTTCTTTTGAAGGAAAGAACCGAGAGAGAGAGGGGGGAGTGGGAGAGGGGGAGGGTGAGATAGGAGAGAGAGAGAGAGAGAGAGAGAGAGAGAGAGAGCGCCCAGGCTAAAGAGAAGTGAGGACTCTGACTTGGGCTCTTAAATAGCCCAAGCCATCCCCCCACTGCGCAGGCCCCCAGGAGGACATGGTACACTTTGGGGGCACTGCCAGCTAGTGCCGGAACCCCACAAGTTCTTCGCATGCTCAGACCAGCCAGCCAGACAAAGACCGCAAGTGCCCCGGCCAACAGCTCCAGACCGGCAGGGACGGAGTCTCTGGGCTCACTCCCAGAGAAGGGAGTCTCACTCGCCAAGGATGGAGTCCCCAGGGCGTCCCGGCGAGATCCGGGTCCCTCCGCATCGCCCCCGCCCTGCGCCCAGCACCGATCCCCCGAGCCCCTCCTGGGCCCCCGCGCTGCAGGCCCGCGTCCCGCGCGTGCAGATTCCAGCGCACCCAGGGACCACCACGCCGTCCCAAGCGGACCCCGAAACCCCCGGACCACGTTCCCAGACGAACCCTGATACCCACCCGGGTCCCGCCGCCGGGGCTGGACTCGCGCCGGTTCCAGGAGGCGCCACCGCCGCCGCCACCGCCACCGCCGCCGCTAGCGAGGCGCGGCGGGGAGGGGACGTGGAGAGGCCCGGCCCTCACTCCGCCCCCGCTCCGCCCCGGGACCCGCCCAGGCCCGCGCCGCCGAGAACGCCGCGCCCAGTCTCCAACCCCGGGGCGACCCCCGCGCACCGGACAGCCCCTGCTCCGGGTTCCCTGCTGGCTGCATCTGCAGGTCAAATCGCTCGCCGGGTACCCGGGACGCTGCCCTGGATGGAAGCCCTGCGCCCTCAATCCGGGAGGCAGAGCTTTCCAGTGCCCACGTACGCGCTCACCCCCTGCTTTCCTGTTTCTCAAATTTGGGGGTAAGGAGGAACGATGCCCACCAAAGGACTCTGGGCCTCCCTCCTTTGCCAGCGACCCCTCGAAAGGACCCCGTGGTCAGGGTTGCTGAGTACCCCAAGGCTGGAGGTGGAAGAGCCAGAGCCAGGAGAGTTTCCCGGACCTAGAACCCCCCCACCCTGTCTGCCACCCTCGGAGTCCCTGACCATCATCAGGTTCGAAGGTGTTCAGTTGGATGTACTTTAGCACTGTGATCGCTCTACAGAAACTAAGTCCGGGCGGGAAAAGCCCGGGCACATGGCGATTATCAAATCACACATTTGTGCTTTACTGCTTTGCGTAGTGTTTCTATGAGAACTGCAGGACACAGCCAGGCCCCGCCTCCTGCAGTCTTTGAGCGCGTGGTCCAGACTTCGCCGGATGTTGATGGCGTCGCCTAGCAACGAGAGATGGCGGAGCGGGAGGACAAGGCTGACGGGTAAGCCTGGCCAGAGGAATAATGGAGCCACTAGATGTTTTCCCTGGCTATCTGCAAGCAGGTGCCCCCACCCCACGCGCCTTCCTCTTCACCTCTGCACCCCTTCCCACTCTCCTCCCTACTTTCTGGACTTTTCCGACCCTCTCCGGCAACACCCTCCTTCCAGGTCCCTTCTTTCTTTCCCCTCCTGTTCTTTGTCCTTTCCTAGCCCCCACCCCCAACCCATTCCCTACTCCTAGCCTCTGCTTCTCCTGGAATACAGATCTGCACGCACTGCGGTAACCATGGCAACCACCGTGCTTGGTAAACCAGGCTACAAAGCAGGGCAGGGATAAGATGCTGTCCTGTATTGCAGGAGTTGGGAGGAGAGGGGAGGAGCACTGACTCAGACAGGGATTGGGCCAGACCCATGCCTCCCTCCTGCAAGAATGGATCGCCCCCCCACACACACACCCCATCATGGACTTGAGAGATAAGCAGATCGCCAGCACTGAGTGCACCCAAAAATGATGCTGCCAGCTCTCTTTTAGGCTTTGTGCAAAATGGAAGCGAGTTTAAGTAATTCTGTTTGCTTAGACGCCTCTGGGTCTTTTTCCTATTTTTAAGGTTAAGTCTCTAGGTCCTCCATGGCAAAACATCCAGATTATATCCCACGATCAAGCTAAATACGAAACAATAGGTACAGAATGAGCTCCAATTTGGGGAAGAATTTAAGTGCAAAGATTCTGAACAAAGGCAGGTGCAACACAAATGCCTGTTACAGTGGCTGCCATGGGCAGCAGAGGAG
>NC_022014.1:82338766-82342890 GCF_000317375.1 Microtus ochrogaster
TGGGGCAGGGTCTCTTGCTGAACCCAGAGCTAGCCTGGTGGCCAGCAAGCCCCAGTAATCCTCCTGTCTCAAACCCTCCTAGCTCTGGTGTTACAGACACAAGCAACTGTGCCTGGCTTTTTATGTGAGCTCTGGAAGATCCAGACTCCTGTCCCTAAGTAAGTTTTTGAAGAGCCAAATTATTTTGGTGCAAACCATGGCAGTGTTGAGAAGCTGAGGCGGTGGAGACCCGTGTGTTCTCCTCTCTCCTGAGACTTTCTCTGCCTTGCCCCAGAAACTGAATAGCTCAGGTGATTTTCCTGGGGAGCCCTCACAGGGTGTTTCTTTAACGTTAGGATAACTGTGTTTGACATTCATTTTCATACCAAATTGTGGCCCCTGGCAGCAGGATAGAGGAGAAGTGGAGGTCATACCGGCAAGTAGCCGAGATGCATGATAGTCTGTGAGCTAGTATTTCCTGTCTCTGAAAGCAGGTCACACCTGGAAGGTGAGCAAGCTTCTGCAGAAGAGGACAAGGAACAGCAGCATGCTGAAGGCCGTGAGGTACCTTCATCTGGAGGGTTAATCTGGGCTCCTGTTTGCTAGGAGACAAATTGACAGGATTGCCAGGGTCCATGTTGCCGCGATGGTTTACTCTGACAAACTCAGTTCAGGAGCAGAGAAATGCAGTTCCTTTCCACGGGGCCCTGGGTGCATTGATAAAACACTCTGACCAAAAGCAACTCAGGGGAGGAAAGGCTTTATTTAGCTCACACCTCCAGGCCATGGCTCTTTACTGAGTGAAGAGCCAGGCCTGCTTACTATGCCGCATAGTGTCCCCTTTAGCCAGAGGACTAGCCAAGGACTCACAGCCAAGGAAGAATAGCAGGAAGTGTGGAGGAACACTGCCTGTGGGCTCATTCACAAGTTTATGCTCAGGTAGCTTTCTTATACAAGCCAGGACCATTTACCCCGGGAACAGTGCTGCCTGCAGCGTGCTAGGCCCTCCCACATCAGTTCATAATCAAGACAATCTCCCAGACAAGCCAGTCGGAGAGACTCCCTTCTCAGATGACCCAAGACTGTGTCAAGTTGACAAAGATAATTAGGACACGCCTCATTCCAGAGTGTTAGCTATCAATAATGACACAGCCAACCTTTAGACTTCCCTGCATTTTCTAGAGTTCATGCTCATAACACATGGCTGTAGAAACTAAACTAGCTTCCATTAAAGCCCAATGCATCATCTCTTGGGCCTGGGGGTGTGGGGGGGGATGTACTTAGATGTGTCTGTCTATCCCTTCTGTCACCCTAATATATCTCACAATTGTATTTTCTTCCCTGGGGTTTCTTGCCACCCTGGAACAGGCGTCACCACCAATGGAAAACAATGGCCAAGAAACTGATGAAGACAGAGATGCCCCCAAGGGCCCTGAAGAGGACACTGGAACTGAAGGTGAAGGCGGACTCAAAGATGAATCGGGGGATGATGAAACAGTCAGTGCTGAAAGAGAAGCCATCCCTGAAGGGGAAGGGGAACCCATCGGAGAGGGTGCCCCAGACACGGAAGTGGAGTACGCTGGAGAAACCACACCAGAGCCAGGCCTCGAATCCAGTGGCGAAAAAGTAGCAGAAGTGGACCTGGAGGCCATTGGAGAAGCCATTCTAGACACACAGCTGAAATCCCTCGGAGATGCCATCCCAAAGATAGAAGTGGAAACCACTGGAGACGCCACACCAGAGCCAGGCCTCGAATCCAGTTTCGAGAACATCGCAGAAGTGGACACGGACGCCATTAGAGAAGCCTTCCTAAAAGTGAACCTGGAACCCATCGGAGATGCCATCCCGGAGATGGAAGTGGAATCCCCTGGAGACGCCACACCAGAGCCAGGCCTCGAATCCAGTTTCGAGAACATAGCAGAAGCGGAGGTGGAGGCCATTGGAGAAGCCATCTTAAAAGTGAACCTGGAATCCATCGGAGATGCCATCCCAGAGATGGAACTGGAATCCGCTGGAGAGGCCAGCCCTCAAGGGGCAGCGGAATCCACGGAAGACGCCGCCCCAGCAGGGGGCTTGGACATTTCTGGGAAAGAGGCATCTGAGGGGTACACCTTCTCTGAGTTGGATGAGTTCTCGGGAAGGCTCAGCTCTGCTGAGTTCACCTTCTCGGACATCAGCCCCTGGGAAATAACCGAAGAGGAAGCCAACGCTGCCTATCTGTACCAAAGAACCAGACTCGAAGACACATCCCAGCCAGGCTTCGGTGTATATGAGACCGTGGAACCGAGAGAGGAGAGACGGGTGAGTGCCCCTCGGGTGTTTGTACAAGCCCCTTACTGCTCGCAGGGGTCATGACCCTGTGGGCGGAGCTTAAATCGGCCACTCTATCAGTCAGGGCTTCTGTTGCTGCGATGAGCACCATCATCAGAAGCCACGTGGAGAGGAAAGGGTTTATTTGCTTACATCCTGATCTTAGCTCATCATAAAGGCAAATCAGGGCAGGAACTCAAGGCTGGAACCTGCAGGCAGAAACCAAAGCAGAGGCCGAGGAGGAGCCCTGCTTGTAGCTCACTCCTCTTGGCTGGAGGTTGCTTTCTTACAAACTCTGGGACCGCCTGCCGAGATATAGTGCAGCCCACAGTGCTCTGAGCCCTCCCGCATCAATAGCCCCACAAACTTGGCTAGAGGCCACCCTGACGGGAGTGTTTTCTCAAGTGGACAGAAGACCTTCCAACACACCCTATTAGGAATTTCTTAGCAAATGTAGGTCAATGCTGAGAGGGCCTAAACTCACATCCAAGTTGCCAGACGCAAGGCAGGGGACATTCCGTAGCCACCGTCCTTGCACGTGAGGGCATCCAGGTCTCTAGTCTTCCAAAGCAGTGTGGCCCAACAAAAAGGCGGCCACAGACCACGGTGGCCCACAGGCTCGTTTCCTGAACACTGGAAACACTAGTAACGAAGGGGAGGAATTAGATTTTTATTTATCAAAATTGAAATTAGTTGGGAATGACAGCTCAGAGGGAATGCTGAGGCAGGAGGATCTAGAATTCCAAACCCACCGGAGCTTCTTAAAGAGACCTAGTCTCAAACAGGGAAACAAACAAATCAAACCGCTTTCATTTAAAGAGTCATCTATTGCTAATGGCTAATGTATTGAGGTTTATTGGTGTTTGTGGGACTAAATCTAGGACATTGAACCTGCTAGGCCAGCACCAAAATTTAAAGCAATTGCAAACTTACAGAGGAGGGAAAATGAAGTACAAAAAAAAAAAAAAAAAACCTGTTTCATTTCCTTAGGCTCCAGAGGTAAGTTCCAAACCTGATTTGTCACCTCCAAACGCTTTCAAGGGTGTTCCTCACAAGCCACTGTGTGACTTTTTCCTGGGGAGACACCGACAAATGTCTCCTGGCCCCAGACAGTGACCAGCAACAGGCTGACGAAAGGATTCTACCAAAGTCCGATATAGAAAACCAATGAGTTTACTGGGGTCACTTACTGGTGCACTGGATAACTCAAAAGTAACTACATCCTCAGAAGCCCAGTTCAGCATCCCTGGGGCTCTCTGTAGGACTTGTAAGCGGGTCAGCCTTCCCAGAGTCTCCCCTCCGCAGCTATTACTATTTATTATTATTATTATCATCATCATCATCATCATCATTGTTATTGTTATTCTGCTTACGCAACCTTTGGGCCAGGGCCTCGTGTGCACACTCCCAAACTACTAAGTTTCATTAGTGAGTCTCAGAGAGCCTCCTACAGCAGGGAATGTTTCAGTTCTGAGGAAGCCGGTCCGCAGCAGAGTGCTACCAAATGACTGAGCCCTTAAAGCCCAAACTGGGGCTCAGATGTTCACGGCCTCCCTAGCAGGCTGGAAGACCTGGATGGGGTCCCCAGGACCACAGTGGGAAAATCTGGCAATTCTACCTCTGTCATTTCCTGGAAGTTCTCAGGTCTCATTTTACAACTTACCAAATGCCCAATGCTGACTCGCTGAGCCCCGGCTGGCATGGCTTCCCTTTAGTCTCTCCCCCACCTTGAGAAGACCACAGGCC
Organism: Microtus ochrogaster; assembly: GCF_000317375.1. Classification (NCBI taxonomy): domain Eukaryota; kingdom Metazoa; phylum Chordata; class Mammalia; order Rodentia; family Cricetidae; genus Microtus; species Microtus ochrogaster. The sequence goes on from NC_022014.1 coordinate 82,342,802, forward strand.
ACTTGCAGAGTAGGCTTTCCCGTACTCTCTCCAGGGGTCCTTGTGCTTGAGTCCCTGGGGAGAGCCACCCAGGTGATGCTGTGTCCTCG
>NC_022014.1:82343076-82357065 GCF_000317375.1 Microtus ochrogaster
TGCATTCATTAACATTTCATGGGAAGATATTTCCATTGTTGAGAATATGAAATTGAATATTTAGAATGCAGGAAAAATCATAGCACGATTATGATTATTTATCTACAGCATCCCATTTCTGCCCAGCAGTGTGCACCATGGATGTGACTTTTTCCTGAGTAATCGCTCAGTTTTGTTTTCCTGAGGCAGGGCCTCTCTGGGTTGCCCTGGCTGTCCTGGAACTCAGTGGGCTGGTGTTTCTTGAAAAGTGTATATTTTACTTTGTGTGTATGTGTGTGTGTGTGTTGATTTTAAATACCTTACCCTATACACCTAAATGGTGTTAAGCTCCCTTGTTCTCTGGAACAGCCTGTTAGGAGAATGCAGTCTTTGTCACAAAGGTGATGGATCCTCTGAGAACAGGAACGGTTTAACTCCCCCACCTCCCTCCTGTACCATACCTTTTCTTTCTCCTTCCTTTCTGGTCATGTTGGCCAGCCCTTCTAGCAAGAGGCTGCAGGAGTGTGAGAGTTGTAGCCTCTGCTGTCCCTGCCACCCTGGGAAATGTTCCCCGTGGGGGTCTTGGCAGATTCTTTCTAACAGCATATTCACCCAGGGCTTGTTAGGTGCTATAGCTTTTTGTTTTATTTACAATGACACAATCGCTTTGAATTTTCTCAAGTTTTTTTTTCCCCTGTGTCTACTGAGATGATTGTATGAGGTTTGTTTGTTTGTTTAGTCTGTTGATTTGGTGGATAATACTGATGGCTTTTCTGTTTATGTGTGTGTGCCATGGGCACACAGGCATGCGGCAGCCAAAGGTTCTTCCATTATAATTCTCCATCTATGTACTTTTTTATTCAGCAAGACAGGGTCTCACTGTGTAGTCCTGGCTGGCCTCAAACTCATCCACCTTATTATTTTTTTTAATTTCTTTTTAAATTTTTTAAAATTTAAATTGCATAAATGAAATTCGATTAAGATTTTAAAATCTATATAAATTCTATTCATTTTTATCCGTATGGGTGTTTGGCCTGTGTGTACATCTGTGCATCACATGCATGTCTGCTTCCTGTGAAGGCCAGAAGAGGGCGCCTGATTCCCCCGGGAAAGGAGATAGTTGTGAGCCACTGGGAATTGAACCTGGGGTTGGGGTTGTCTGGAAAAGCACCTCCAACCCCTGAGTCATCTCTCCAGCCCTCACCCACCTTATTTTTTGAGAGAGGGTCTCTCGCTGAACCCGGAACTGGCCAGCAAGCTCGTCCTGTTTCTGCCCAGCCAGAGCTGGAATTAAGAGTGTCTTCCAGCGCCCCTGGCTCTGACTTGGGTGCCGGGGACTGACCTCAGGTCCTCATGCTAGCGGTGAGCCCTTGGCTCCGCAGCGGTTCCCCAGCCTCCTGGTCCGTCCGTGTGAAAGCGGCTCTGCACTGTGACAGGAAACGGGTGGGGGGGGAGGGGGCGGGGACACAGGTTCAGTATCTCACTTGGAATCAAACCTCTGGTGCATCGCTGACCCGTTGCTGCCGGCGCAGACTTCGTGCACCGGGTAATATTCCACTAGCGCTGTTCGTGTTTTCATGCTCCAACGGTCCTCTCCCGGCCCGTGGGCGCACTTTTACTCTGGGTCTCACGACCACCCCACCCACCACACCCCGTGCCCTGCACTGTTCTTCGACACCAGGTTTCAGGACCTAGAATCGGAGGCTTCTGCAGGAACCCCAGAAAATCAGAACTCAAGATCTGTGTATGGGAGCCCTGTTGTGTCCCTGTCCCCAGGCCTCCCCCATCTGCGCCCTGGACGCAGACACGTGTGGAGATGTACATGGGAGGCAGTGTTTACAGGCGCGCACACACATGTACAAGCGTTCATCAGTGTCAACAACCCCTGACCTCAGTGCTGAATACGGGAGCCTCCCCTGACCTGGATGCCGAGAGACCTGGCCCTGTCGTCTGTGGTTATTAATGTGATCCAACCTCCCACAGACTCCACCCCTCTGAACTCTGCCATTCCCGCCCACTTCAGCCTCTCTCCTGGCCCAGTCCCATCTGGTGTGAATTGCTCTGGAAGCAGAGAGGGCAGAGGAGAGGATGAGACACCTCTGCGTCCCATCCGCCCAGGCTGCGCTCGGTGCTATCCACGGATGCCCGTGTCTGTGCTGTCGGATCCAGATCGCCGCCCTGGGGGGTGGGAGCCCTTGTTGTCTTTGGCTGTGCAGATGAAGAAACTGGAAGGTGGAGTGGAGAGATGGGTCAGTGGTTAGAGCTGCTCTCACAGAAGACCCTGGTTCAGTTTCCCAGCACCCACATGGTAGCTCATAGCCACCTGTAACTCGGGTTCCAGGGGGATCTGGTGCCCTCCTCTGGCCACCATGGGCACTACACACACGTATGCATAGACATGCATACATGCAGGGGAAACACCCACATTTTAAATTACTAAAAAAGAAGCTGGGGGGCTGGAGAGATGGCTCAGAGGTTGAGAGCACTGACTGCTCTTCCAGAGGTCCTGAGTTCAATTCCCAGCAACCGCATGGTGGCTCACAACCATCTGTAATGAGATCTGGCACCCCCTTCTCGCCTGCAGACAGAACACTGTATACACAATAAATAAATATTTAAAAAATAAAAAAGAAGCTGAGAGGAAAAGGGGCTTCCTTGCCCAGGACCTCACCGCTGTCGTGGTTAATGGCAGCATTAGCTCTGAAACCACCGTCAAACCATGAAGCAATGGGCCTGACTCCTCCCCAGCCCCACGAGAGCTCCTTAGTTTGGAGGACAGCAGGGTTCCATGTTTGACGAACCCTCGTTATGCTTTTAGAGGTTGTGTTGTGGTTCCAGGGTACAGTGCCTGCCAGGCTACTGGGAGGCCCTGGCTTCAAATGCCAGCCTGGCAAATCAACAAAACAAAAAACCCAACCCGCATTTTGTGAATTTGATGAGGAGAGCAACAGCTGAGCAATGCCTTCCCCTTTGCGTGGGGGACTGGGGGACTTAGGAGTCGCTTCTTCTGTTTATCCTGTCTCTACCCTGGGGTCCAGCTTCCGGGAAATTCACTGAACGAAGGTGTCAAAGATCAACAAGAAGGCAGGGACACATCCTACGAGAGCCCTGCTTCCATTCTGCTGACGCTCGGCCTGCAGAAATGCAGGGGGTGGGAGGAATTGTGGGAGGTCAGTGTATGCATAGACACCCCATTTGATGAGGAACCCTTCCTGGAGGCTTTGGCCTCCTGCCCTCCACAGTGTCCCTTGGGATCCGGGTGCCTCAGAACCAATTTGCAGAATCCACTGAAGAGGGTACAGTGGGAAGGGCAGCGGGCTGGAATCGAGGCCGAGAGCCTTGAGCCTGCCTGTGGGTGACGCGCACACGTACATGAACCCTTAGCTTCTGTGTATCTGTTTCGCCTCCCCTACTTCGTGGGGACATGGGGCTGGTGGCCAGAGATGATAGTGGTACCCTTGTTCTCCGTAAGCAGAGTAGCAACACCCTGTCTCACTAGTTTTCTGAGCCAGCATTTACCCCAGCAGCAGCAGCAGTAAGGAGAGCCCATCTCGGTGACTGCAGCAGTACCTTCAAAGGCTAAAAATAAAGCTGGGGATGAAAGGGCAGGCCTGGGATTCAGCACTCGGGAGGTTGTCTCAAGTGGGGGAGAAGCCAAACATCGGTATCAAGGGAAGGTGTCTAGTGGAAGAGAGAAGAGAAAGCAATACCCTCTGAGGCCCCTGGTGGAAGCTCAGAGGGCGGAGCCACGCTCCTGTTTGGAGTGTGTTCAGGAGTGGAGCCAAGCTCCCGTGAGGAGGTGTTCAGGGGCGGAGCCACGCTCCTGTGAGGAGTGTGTTCAAGGCATGCTTCCCAACCTCTGGCATCTGGCCAGCAGAGTAGAGCATCTTTCCAGGTCAAAGAACTCTGCTCAGGAGGGGACACAATTAAACCCTCTCCATACCACGGCAGCTCTCATTAATTCGTTCCCGTTCTTCCGTCTGTAGCCTAGCCCCGCAGCGGCCCCTCAAAGACCTTTTCCTATGGGGGCACGCCATCGCTTCAGACTGAGCATCATGGGAAGCCTGACTTCCTCGGATATCGATTTCCAGCCGAATACAGAGGAAGTTCCTGGGCAAGAGTCAGGTACGATGCATCTGGGGTTGTCCTGGCAACAGCTCAGCCAGTCCACCTTCCCTTCTGTGTGGGTGAGGCCGCTGGGCTCACGCCTGCCACCTAGTTTCCCTGCAGCCAGGAGGCCGATGACAAACATATGCTCAGCGGCAGTGGATAGCTTTATGGGGCGCTTACTGTGCTATGGCAGCCAGTCCTCACACCAACCCAGTGTGCAGATAAGGACCTGGAAATCCATTCAGTTGCTTATTTCAGAACCAATGAAGTCCCAGCACCTGACTGAGCATACGTTTGTCTAACTCAGACTTATAATACCAATATCCTCTGCAGGGAAAGGTCTTATTGACACACATATAATAATAGTCGTCATTTATTAAAAATCAAAGCTGGCGGGCTGGAGAGATGGCTCAGAGGTTAAGAACATTGCCTGCTCTTCCAAAGGTCCTGAGTTCAATTCCCAGCAACCACATGGTGGCTCACAACCATCTGTAATGGGGTCTGGTGCCCTCTTCTGGCTTGCAGGCATACATACATACAGAATATTGTATACATAATAAATAAATAAATAAATATTAAAAAAAATCAAAGCTGGCTTTGGAGTTGGACTATGGCTCTGTCCTTCTGTAAATCCAAGCATGTTATTAAAAGAAAAATTCAGAGTTTCTGTCTCATATCAGGAGACACCTGGTAGGGGACAGAAAGAAGAATAGGGACTATTCTGCTTTCAAAAAATTTGACTTCTCCCCATACCTGTTATTGTCTCTACGGTACCTTTCATTAAATAGATGTCTGTATGAATAGTGTGTAAGCTTTGCACAATGAACAATAAATTTTCCTGCAGTAATCTTTGAAGTCTCCAGGAAGAAGATGGGGCCCCACAACAGCGACTCCACCTGGTTGATATGATGTCATCATGCTGACAGCACCACTCTAAGATCAGGTTTTAGGTTGCAAACTGCTCAAGGTGATTCCAACTTAGTTAGCTGAGATGCTGCACCTTCTTACAACGTTCTAGCCAGAACTTCAACTAAGAACCTCAGAAAAACCCTACCAACTACTCAGAGACTATCTACAATTGTACCAGACAGTAATCTTCAAACTTAACCATCATTTTAGTTTTTACAGGATCCCATAGAAAGAACATTGACCCCCATGACAGCTGAAAGTAATTCTAGAAGATGACGTCCCCTCTCCCAACAAAATTTGTCCTCAGGGCTAGGGACATTATTAGGGGCTAGTTATAACTGGTATAGGATTGAGGTGGAAATGAAGTAAGTTCAGGGATCTCTTTTTTAAAAAAGGGGAGGAAGAATGGATGGGACAGGATAATAGGTAGATTAGTGTGAGCTTACACTAAAAATAATAGTAATAGTGAGAGTACTTGTGAGCTTAATTATAGAAAACTTCAATTGTTATAGATTCTTATATATTGACACAAATTCATATTTTATTTGTTATATTGAATATGCTCCTATTTCTGTCTACTATATCTGTACACCTATGCAAAGTTATTTTGTCATATGGTATACATGCATGTTTCTACCTCTGCTTAAGACACTTTGTATATTGATGCAATTTTAGGATGTATTTATCAGAGTGCATTATACATTTCTACCTTGGATCAAGATACTTATACATTGTTTACATTTTGAGGTCATTGTCCTCATTTGCTGCACATTTGTTTAAAGATTGTTTAATTTTTTTAAAATTAAGCCTTAGTCTTTAAACTATATAGGTATTTAAAATTACAGGTCAATAGTCATCCATGCTTATCATACTTATAGTTAGACTAATCAGGTTCTTTAGCTGCATAGAGATTGTATTCCGCATAGACAGGTAATCTTCAAACACTTCAAAGAGCTGTAAAATATGGCATTTAAATAATTTAGGATTCTTTTGACATGAGACACAATTGCTTCTGGCAGCACCAATCTATTCCCGGGAGAATGCTGAGACCAAAGATACTCCACTTGGAGCTTGTTTTCATCTTGGAAAAACTGGCCTTTGGGCAACGAACTGCCCCTGCCTTGACCACTGACAAAATGCACTCTTTCCAGACTAGATAAGCAGGAGACAAGTGATGCTGGATTCCCCTCCGTATGCTGTGAATACCTTTGATTAATAAAAAACCCTGGCTTGGCCTGATAGGGCAGAGCAGAGTTAGTCAGGGAGAACTTAACTGAATACTGGGAGACAGAGTCAAAGAGAAGCCATGGAGCCGCTGCCGGAGACAGACGTGCTGAAACTTTGCTGGGAGGCCACGCCCCCGTGGTGATGCACAGATTAATGGAGATGGGTTAAATTAAGATGTAAGAGTTAGCCAATGAGCAGCTAGAGCTAGTGAGCCAAGCAGTGATTTAAGTAATATAGTTTAATCTCCACAGTGCTTGGGAGCGAGAGGCAGGCAGATCTGTGAGTTCAAAGCTAGCCTGGTCTACATGATGAGTTCTAGGCCAGCTAGGGCTACATAGTGAGAACCTGTGTCAGAATAAATAATCACACACAACAGAAGATAGAACATGAGTCTCTGTGACCTAGTTTATAATTTCATTTCTTTTTCAATTTTTTTTGACTTTTTATTAAGCTTATGTGTGTCTATGGGCATAGGTCTCATGAGTGCAGTACTCATGGAGGCCAGAAGGCATTAGATCCCTTTAGCTGGAATTAGAGACAGGTGTAAACTGCCCTCTGGAAGAGCAGCAAGCATTTTTTTATTGTTTTTATTGAGCTATACATTTCTCTCCATTACCCTCCCTTCATCCCCCTCCCTTTCTACCCTCTCCCACGACAACCACACTCTCAATTTACTCAGGAGATCTTTTTCTCCTTCCTATGTAGATCCCTGTATGTCTCTCTCAGGATCCTCTTTGTTGTCTGGGTTCTCTGGGGTTGTGGATTGTAGGTTGGTTTTTCTTTGTTTTATGTCTAGAAGCCACTTATGAGTGAGTACATATTATATTTGCCTTTCTAGGTCAGGGTTACCTCACTCAATGTTTTCTCTAGATCCATCCATTTGCCTGCAAATTTCAAGATGTCTTTTTTTTAACCACTGTGTAGTACTTCATTGTGTAAATGTACCACATTTTCTTTATCCGTCCTGAGGTTGCAGGGCATCTAGCTTGCTTCCAGGTTCTGGCTATTAGAAATACTGTGAGCAGCAGCCTTGTTAACCTCTGCGCCATCTCCCCCATTCTTATTACTTTTAAGCTCAAGTGCCCCACAGTAAGGAGCCACCTTCCTTTCCGTGCGTGCGTCACTTGTAAGTTGCCGTCTTGCCCACTGCTAGAATGTGGCTCGATCTGTGGACCATCTTGAGTCAGTGAGGGTTGGCACCATGGCTAAGCCTGAGGACTTTGCCACTGGAAGGCTCGAGTTTCTGATTTTCAGTAGGTCCTGCGAGGGTGGGACCTTGATGACCACTCCCCTCAGAATGCAAAGATCAAGCCTTCGTGACTTTTGCTGTCTCTCCTGGTCTGTTGTTCCTACAGCACAGCCTCGCCCCCGGGAAGAAACCCAAATACAGTTTCTAGACCATGTCCAGCCCCTCAGCCCCGAGGAAGAGGCCCTGGTGGAAAGAGCGGCGTCCGAAGGGAGTGAGGAGGCAGACGACGAGAGTGCCCAACTGGTGGTTCTGGACCCAGACCACGTAAGGACATGTCCTTGGGTTTTGCTTTGGCCCTGTGTGGGGGAAAATCACCTGGGCCTTCTCTGCACCCACCCAGGCGTCCCGTGCTATCTGCCCTCTCAGGCTCTTTGCGCATCAGTTAGGCCTCCTACTTTGTCTTCCTGTGATAAACACCATGACCAAAAGCACCTGGGGAGGAACAGGTTTATTTCTGCTGCGAGTTATAGTTCAGGATGAAGGCAAGTCAGGGCAGGAACTCCAGGCAGGAATCAGGAGGCAAGGACTCAGCAGAGGCCTTGGAAGGGTGCTCCTTACAGGTTTGCTCACCGTGACTTGCTCAGTTTTCTCTCTTAAATATCCCAGAACCACCTGCCCAGGGGTGGCACCATCCACTGTGGGCTGGGCCCTCCCACATCAATCACTGATCAAGAAAATGTCCCCCAGGCTTGCCACAAGCCAGTCTAACGGTGGCATTTTCTCAACGAAGGTTCCCTCCTCTCAGCTGACTAGCTTTGTCAAACTGACAGAAAACGAGCCAGGACACCGCCCTCGACTCTGCTGGGTGTTTTGTTTGGTCTGTTTCATGTGTGTGTTTGTTTTTAAGGACTTGTTGTCCCCTGTGAGGAATCCGGACACTGTAGGACACTGAGCCAAATCTCTGGCCTCCAGCCATTTCTTTGTCCTGATGACGAAAAATGCATCTGGACTATGCAGGATGCTGGAGGGAGGCAGGGGTCGCATCTCTTCCCCCCCACCCCAAACTGTAGCCTTAACTGTGGCCGTCACACCAAGGGTCCTTGTCAGAGCCAGAGCCGCAGCACGGGAGAAAGGCAGATTTGATTTGCTACCCTGGGAGAGCTGTAGTGCTCCAGGGTGCTCAGAAGGAGCCCAGGGTGCACTGAGCAAATCCTCTGAGTCCCACTTGACACCCGTGTGATGGTTGCCACTTCTCATGAGTACTGTCCCCTGGTCAGTCTGGACGAACCCCCTCACTTCACCAGTACTTCCACCAAATCAGTGCAGTGTCTGGCACGGGCCATGAGATTCCCAGAATTTGTGGCTTCCACAGTAAGAGTCACGGTTGGGAAATCATCTCTGTCTGCCTATACAACCTCCACCCATCCACTCCCATCCCCACGGAGAGAGACAGAGCCAGTGCCAGCCAGCCACTGCTCACCCCCACCCCCGCCAGGCCGAGCACTGCTTGTGACATTGAGAGTGACTGTCCGCTGTGGTTTTCTGTTGTCTTAGCCCCTGATGATCAGATTCCAGGAGGCTCTGAAGAGCTACCTCAACCGGCAGATAGATAAAATGAAGCTGGACATCCAAGAGCTGGTGCGTATGGGTCCCTGTCTTCCTGTCTTCCTCCCAGCCCCGTGGGCACCCATGGGCCTGCCTCAATCCTTTTTCTTTCTCCGGTACAGGATGTGGCCACCAAGCAAGCCCGAGTCCAGAGGCAGGAGCTGGGCGTGAACCTCTATGGGGTCCAGCAGCACTTGGCCCGCCTGCAGATGCAGCTAGAGAAAAGTCATGACCGCCACTCTCTGGCCGCGAGTGAGAGGCGGCGGAGAGAAGAGGAGCTGCAGACCACCAGGGCCCTCTATAACAAGACCTGCATGACTGCCAACGAGGAACGGAGGAGGCGTAAGGCATCCCGTGAACCCGAGACTCAGGGCCATCCTTCCCATGGCTGTCCCCTAAGCGTGTGTTCGCACATTGTTGAGGATACCAGCGAGGCAATTCCACGTCTAGGAGGGGTCCCCACCTTTTTTTAGGAAAGGGGGGCCCAGCTGTGGCACAAAAGGCTGAGACTAACAGGGGTCATGTGTAGAGATTCCAAGCCAGAAGTGTGGAGGGGCCACAGAGGCCCAAAAGATGAGTCTAGAGGATGCAGAACAGGTGTGTGGAGCTCAGAGATGGGGGCACAAGAGGGATCAGGGCAAAACCCGCAGACAGCAGTAGCCAAAGGGTCTGGGGGACAGCTGAGCGGAAAACCAGGTCGCTTGGGATCACGTGAGATGTGCAGGGGTGGAGGGACGGCTGTGCATATCGTAAGCAGTGTCCCCACTGAAGGCACACACCACCCTCACCGAGCGGACAACAGAGGACACTGGAGACAGTGGGCAGTGACCCTCTCCCCGATGCCCAGATTTGTTCTCTATGTGTTTTGGTGTTTCCGACTTTCTTTATCCATTCTGTTACTGAAATGATAGCAGAAATGTTCCAAAAGCAAACGAGGAAAAGCAGGTGTTGCACTTGGTGTCTGTCCCAGCCATGTGTATTTTGAACGCTGGGAATGCGGGTGGGGACTCCAGGCTTCTGTCTGGATGCTTCTATTACATAATCCCACTGGGTCTCTGGTCATGAACAGTATTTTGTTTGTTTTGCTTTTTAATTTTTGGAGGCAGTGTGTCAGGTAGCCCAGACTGGCCTTGGATTTGTTATATAGGGTGACCTTGAACTTCTGACCCTCCTGCTTCCACCTCCCCTGTGCTGGTCTCACGTGCGTGTGCCACTGCATACAGTGCATGTGCAGTGCTGGAGATCACACCCGGGCCTTCATGCATACCGGGATCTGTCACACGATCCTGGGAAACAAGATGTCCGATGTGGAGGGCTAACGTATGTCTCGTGGAGCGCCATCTAATGGCTGAAGATCAGAGACGGGAGAGGACAGGAGGGAGGCACGCAGGCTCAAGTCGCTAATCCCTCACAGCCTGGGTGTCCCATCTGTCCCCAGCTCCCTGCACTGCGGCACTTGGGATCAGGCTTCCTGCAATGGTATTTTAGGGGACACCTTCAACCCACAGTGTTTATCGAGAACCCCTCCCTACTGACCTACTTACCTCCAAATCAAGAGAAAACAACAAAGGCAGAGTGTGGCATTGAAACCAAGGCCTCACTTGCCATCACTGTAGACACTGGCGCGTGCTGAAGGCACACATTGCCGGCCCAGCCCTGCCACACGTCTGCTGTGAGGCCCCATAGCCACAGAGCCAGGAGCATCATGCTGCCAGGCGTCCATCTGCCATGGCTCACAGTGTAGATGGCTTCTCTGCCTTGAAAAGCTCCCTGAAGGGCTGGGCCACCATCTCATCTCCCCGTTGATATAATAAAAGATTACACCAAGGGGCAAAGCGGAGGGAGCTGTGCAAGAATTCTGCCCTCTGTGTCTTTATGACCCAGGGTGTTCTCGTCACTTCCGTGAGCCAGCCAACAAAAGACAAACACCCCAGGAGACAAGCAAGCTCTGCGGAGACGGGTCCCGGGAAATTAAGCTATGAAACCAATTTATGTCCGCTAATTCTCAAAGGAACGAAAAGTTCGAAGAATAGCTGAGATACTGACTCTGGTCGCTCACCTGGCAAAGACAAGTGGATCTTGGCGTGCTTAGGGAAGCGTGTAACATACACCCTTGCTTGCTCAGGTGTGTGTGTGGGGGAGTAGCTTTCTTCAGCCACCTCGCTGAATCCCCGGATGAGGTTAGGTCTTCACCTCCTTGCAGGGTAGTCGGGGCTCCAATGCCCCCCTGTCTTCAGTGGTAGACGGAGTTTTCTCTCCATGTTCCCATGTGGTCATTCCTATGTCCTGATCTCCTCTTCAGAGAAGCGTAGGCCACCACAGTGGCCACGTTTAATCTTGACAGCCTCTGTAAAGACCTTGTGCTCAGAGGAAGCCACGTTCCAGGGTGCAGTCAGGCAGCACCTGCCCCCAGGTCAAGTGTGACCTGCCTCCACCTACCACTATCACTTCAAGGAATGAAGTGAGCCAGGCAAGCTCACTGCACAGAAACTGCCCCCAAAACAATCAGAGGGGAAAAAAAAGATGGGCAGGGGAGTGGGAAGCCCGTGAACATGAGCTCCTTCAAGTGGACAGAAGGTAGGGAGAACAGAAGAAAAAGATGTCACAGGTGAAACACTTCCACACCGTGCTGACAGCGGTGACTCCACGGGTCAGAGCCCAACTACCATGAAACTCTGAAAAGTGTGGTGAAGGAGGCTCTCGGCAGGCAACTGACTAAAACCTACAACAATAACAACAACAACAAAACCACCAGCTGCTAGAGAAAGCATGGAACTGAATCGCCCTGGAATGTTCCATCCCCGCCTGGTTCCCTGCTTCCTTCCTCCTCCCCGGGAGACCCTGCCTAGAGCCAGGGTGACGGGACGTTCTGTGTTCTACTTCAAGGCTTTCTTTTCTCTCGAGTAGACCCGTCTTCATTTGAACCGGCAGTGTTCTGTGCTAGCACACAAATCTGTCTGTCTCTCCATCCATTTTTAAAAATCATCTTATTTTCAAAAGATTGGTTTCTATTTTATGAGTATGGGTGGTTTGGTTTGGTTTTGAGACAGAGTCCTACTGCAGCCCTGGCTGACCTGGAACTCACTAGGTAGACCTGGACGGCCTCAGACTAGTGGAACTCTGCCTGCCTCTGCCTCCTAAGTGCGCTGCGCCCTGCCTTGGGTATGAGTGCTTTGCCTGCATGTATGTATGTATGTATGTATGTATGTGTGCCGTGCGCATACCTGGTGCCCATAGAAGTGAGAAAAGGGTATTGGGTTCCCTGAAACTGGGGTTACACGTAGTTGTGAGCTGCCATGTGGGTGCTGGAAACTGAACCCAGGCCCTCTGCAAGAGCAGTAAGTGCTCTTAACTGCTGATAATTTTATGTATTTGAAAGTGGTTATATGTGTATATATATATATATACATATATATATAGCTTTATTTGTTATGTATAATACAGTGTATGCCTGAAAGCCAGAACTAGCTCTTATAGATCTCATTACAGATGGTTGTGAGCCACCATGTGGTGGCTGGGAATTGAACTCGGGACCTCTGGAAGAATAGCCAGTGCTCTTAACCTCTGAGCCATCTCTCCAGCCCCATATATATGTGTGTGTGTGTGTGTGTGTGTGTGTGTGTGTGTGTGTGTGTGTGTGTGTGTATACATACATACATATATATATATATATAGTTTTTGTTTTTCGAGACAGGGTTTCTCTGTGGTTTTGGAGCCTGTCCTGGAACTAGCTCTTGTAGACCAGGCTGGGCTCGAACTCACAGAGATCCGCCTGTCTCTGCCTCCCGAGTCCCGAGTGCTGGGATTAAAGGCGTGCGCCACCACCGCCCGGCTTATATATATTTTTTAACCACTGGCATTTACTTGTTTGTTTTTGCGGTGCAGACGGGGGTGGCGTAGGGTGGGGGAGTGGGACCCAGGGCCATAAGCACACTAAGAAAGTGCTTTCCAGCACACTAACCCCCAGCCAGAGCAAACAACCATCACACAGTCCCCTGTGAGTTTCGCCGAGGAGACCCACAGGCACTGTGGCTTTGTAGCTGCCTCCCCCTGGCAGCCGCACCACCATGGGTCTGTCGGGGGGGGCTCAGTGGAGCTCACCCTCCTGCTGTGCTTGGGGGCCTCACTTCACCCTGGCAGGAACCCTGCGAGATGGGCACAAGGCCTTGGCCAACACAATTCTCTGAACGTGCTAGGAGGTGGGCATGTGGTGATCCATGGGTACAGAATGTGTATCAATACATAGACTTTCCTGAGACAGGGTCTCACTGTGTTACTCTGGCTGGCCTAGAACTTGTGACCCTCCTGCCTCTGCTTCCTGAGTGTTGGGATCGTAGACCACACCACAATGCCTGGCTGCTTCGTGTATTCTTGCTCCTTTGTGCCCTCCGATTGTATTAGGAGTTCTTTTGCAGCAGAGTGTAAGTCTTTGTGGTGTATAGGTCATACAGAGGCTGGGAAGACAGCTCCTGGGTGAGGTGCCCTCTGTTCAAGCCTGAGGGTCCGAGACAGGGTGCCAGCTACCCACCTAAGAGCCTTGGCACAGTGGTATCCACTACAGGAAGAGCCTCATGCTGCCAAATCAGTCAGCTCCAGATTCTGTGAGGAATCTTGTTAAACAATGAAGTGGGGACTGAGAGACGGCTTGGCAGTTAAGAGCACTGGCTGCTCTTGCAAAGGACCCAGGTTCAATTCCCAGTGCCCACGTGGCAGCTCACAGCCACCTGTGAATCCAGTTCTAGGAAATGTAGTGCCCTCTTCTGGCCTAGGAGGTCAGCAGGCATGTAGTGGTATACACATACAGAGAAAGACAGAGAGACAGAGAGATACATGCAAGCATAGCACTTATTTTATATACACATAAAATAAGAAGAAAAACCAGTAAGGTAGAGATGGCAGAGGAAGACAAATGGCCCCATCTCTAGCTTCTACACAGGTGAACATGTGGGTTCACACACACACACAGGCAG
>NC_022014.1:82357273-82361981 GCF_000317375.1 Microtus ochrogaster
GAAGTGGAGGCAGGTGGATCCCTGTGAGTTTTGGGCAGCCAGGGTCACAAGAATCTCCAATCCCTCCACAGAGGAAGGTGCAGGGTTGAGGGCTGTCCCAAGGGCCCCAAACCCTAAGCCAGCGCGTGGGCAGTGCTGGACAGCCTCCTTCCCCACAGTGGCAGCCCTGCAGACCGAGATGGAGAGCCTGGCTCTGCACCTCTTCTACATGCAGAACATAGACCAGGACGTCCGCGATGACATCCGTGTAATGAAGCAGGTGGTGAAGAAGACCGAGACAGAGAAGATGCGTGCCGAGATAGAGAAGAAAAAGCAGGTAACCCTGTAGGCCGTGCGAAACCTCTACTGTTCCAAGGGACGCTCGGCCTGACCACGCCGGTGGAGGGCTGCCCTCAGCTGTGGACGGCTCCATACAGCCCCTCTCTCTGCCAGGATCTGTTCGTGGACCAGCTCACAGAGAGGGCGCACCAGCTGGAAGAAAACATCTCCCTGTTTGAGGCTCAGTACTTGTCCCAGGCTGAGGACACCCGAATTCTCAGAAAAGCAGTGAGTGAGGTAAGAGCACCCCCGAAGCCAGTGGGAGCAGAAGCCCCCTTGTCGCCCACCCCTGGCCTGGGAGAGTCAACCCAACAGTACCAGCGCATTTGTAAGCTGCCGCCACCAACAGTACCGCAGTTACTCAGGGGCGTGCACGTCAAAGCCGGCTGGTCATTGGCATGGGCAGCATTGTCCCCCGGCTGTGCCTTCTCCCTGCTCTGCACAGAAGGGAAAATGGGAGAGTCACAGTGACCGAGCCACACCCTGGGGCTCGTGACCAGGGGTAGAGAGGACCCCCCCCCACCTGAGAGTCCACAGCGCAGGGATGGCCCAGGCGGGAAGGCAGGCTGTAATGAGGACAGGAAAGAGAGGATTCACTTCGGGATTCCGCCTACCCTCTCCAGCCTGTGAGCCTAATTGTCAGGCACATGAGTTCATGAGTTCCGATCCAAAGGTCTGAGCAGAACCTGCCATTTTTAAATCCTCAAAGTGATTCTTGTGTTTATCTGAGTAATAAATCGGGGAGCCTCCAAGACTTGTTCTGGGAGGGAAGTGTACAGCTGTCTGGTTTGACCAGAACCAAAGGCTTCTCAGGATGTAGAAAGTTCCTGGCAAACCAGGAGAGAGGTCACCATATGCCACAAAGCTATGGGTGCCCTGCTGCAAGGTGCTGTTGTACCCAGGAACAGGCGGGCAAGCCGAGGGCGCTACCAGGGACACAGAAAATGAGCAGATCATTCATTAGCTGAGGTCTGAACCATGCGTTCAGTGATGCACGGACCCTTGGTTAACCACTCGGTCTGAACCATGCATTCAGTGGTGCTGGGACCTCCGTTAACCACTCGGTCTGAACCGTGTGTTCAGTGATGCACGGACCCTTGGTTAACCACTCGGTCTGAACCGTGCATTCAGTGGTGCTGGGCCCTCAGTTAACCACTCAGTCTGAACCATGCGTTCCGTGGTGTGGGACCCTCGGTTAACCACTCGGTCTGAACCGTGCATTCAGTGGTGCTGGGACCTCCGTTAACCACTCGGTCTGAACCGTGTGTTCAGTGATGCACGGACCCTTGGTTAACCACTCAGTCTGAACCGTGCATTCAGTTTTGTGGGACCCTCAGTTAACCACATGGCCTGAACCGTGTGTTCAGTTTTGTGGGACCCTCGGTTAACCACTTGGTCTGAACTGTGTGTTCAGTGGTATACGGACCTCGGTTAACCACTCGGAGAAATCTTGCCCCCATAAAATAAATTCCAGATGGAATCTGATATTTAAAGAAGGGACACCCTGGAGAGATGGCTCAGTGGTTAGGAATGCTGGCCGATCTTCCAGAAGAACCGGGTTCAATTCCCAGGCCCCACACGGTGGCCCACACCATCTGTTAATTCTAGTCCCAGGGAAACCAGTGACCTCTTCTGCCTTCTTTTGGCACCAGGCATACGGGTCATGCAGAGACATACATGCAGGTAAAACACCCACACACATAAAATTAATAAGAAGAATAAAGCCAGGTGATGGTGGTGCACACTTTTAATTCTGGCACTTGAGAGGCAGAGGCAGGTGGATCTATGGATTCGAGACCATCCTGGTCTATAGAGCGAGTCCCTGGACAGCCAGAGCTACAGAGAAACCCTGTCTCGACAAACAAACAAGCAAAGACTCCAAATGGGTGGGTGCTGAGGAAGAGTTACCAGGAGAAACAGGGAAACCATGTACCTAGTGTAGGGCTGAAGAGGTCTTTTTACACTTGGCACCAAGCAGAGTCCTCAGGCTGGCACGTAACTCAGTTGGCAGGCATGGGGTTGATCCCGGGCACTGCATGAGCCCTGCCTGGTGGCACACGTATTTCCAACACAGGGAGACAGAGGCGGGGCGATCAGAGGTTGGAGATCCCCCTTAGCCATGTAGAAACCCGAGTACCTGAGACCCTACCTCAAAATTAAGAATGCGCCCAAGCACAGCCTCCAAGAGCAGGAAGGAGGGTGAGGGGCACTTACAGCCGGGAACTGGGCCAGCACTGCCTTATGGAGAGCAGAGCTGCCCTTGGCTCACGGTCCAGCACAAGGACAAGCCCGAGGTGAGACTGGGGAGTGTGACTTGGACAAGAGGGACTCTGTAGACTAAAGCCCTCCACTGGCTCACAGCTCACACCAGAGGGTAGAGTCCCAGTCACCTCTTAGAGCCCCCAGCGGGGACAAGGAGAGTTTGGGAGAGACCAGCTCATCCAGAGTGCTGCAGGCGTGTGACAAAGGTCATAGGCCAGAGAGTCCCTACGGCTTTGCCCTAAAATGGCAAGGCGTCCCTTCTGCTGTCTCTCCCTTTCCATGTCCGTGGCCATGGTTACTCCATGACCGGTGCTGGCCCTCCTCCTGACCCTTCCCTTTATGGGTTTTGCTTTTGCTTTAAGACAGGGTCTCATGTGTCTCGTTTGGCATCAAACTTGCTCTGTAGCTGAAGATGACAGTGGACTCCTGATGAACGCCCATTGGGGTTCCTTCCTTCCCCCCTTGCCTCTGTCCTCAGCCCATTCTCCTTCCCAGCATTCAGACATTGGCGGGCCCACAGGCACACACACATAGCCATGGCTCAGATGGACCAGTGAAAAACTGGGAGGTGGTCATAGGCGTGTTACTGCCAAGGAGGACCCAGGAGGATGCCTGGCCCGCCTTGTGACTGTCAGCGTCTCAGTGCAGACCCCTTAATCCATCCACTATTTGACCTTTATCCTAAGGTAATGCCCAGGCATGTGAATAGCGTGTGTGTGTGTGTGCATAGCGTGTGCGTGCGTGCGTGCGTGTGTGTGAAAGTGCCAGACTGTGGCCAGGAGAGACAGCTGAGGCAATAAAAGTCTGGCTGTGGAGGGGCACGCTGCAATCTCAGCGCCGGGGAGACAGAAATATGAAGATCCCTGGGGTTTCTGATCAGCTAGCTCAATGAGAGCGCTCCGAGCCGTGAGACATACTGCCTCAGAAAGGCAGTGGGTGGCTCCTGAGGAAGGGCCCCTCAGGCTGACCTCCGGCCTCCTCGGAAATGAACCCTCCATGTCCTCTCTGGACTTTTTCTCCACCTGCCCCCCAGTCTAGTTCTGCATTCTGGCCCCCAGCACAGGGAGACCCACTTCTCCGAGCCAGATGCCCTCCTGGAGACCCTGGTCATTCTCAACTCAAATACCTCCTCCCTGGACAAGAACTGATCAGGGGCAGGGGTGTGGGCCCTGTGATCTCCCTGCCTAGGTGACCTCAGTCCCGTCCATGACATCCACTAGGTTCTGCCTTGGCATTGGTGTAGAGTGGGCATTCTGTCATATCTGACAGAGTCTTCTTCCTCAACCCCCAGTACAGAACCCCTAAAAACAGCCTGGAGTTTCCACAGAGGAGCCAGGCCTCGTCAAAGCCATGCTCCATTTCCTGCTGCTCTTCTGCTGATTTGTGATAGAGAAAAATTAAGTTTCCAGGCATGGGCAGTGAATACCTTTAATCTTAGCAGAGACCGGTGGACCTCTGAGTTCTAGGCCAGCCTGGTCTACATAGGGAAACAACCCTGCCTCAAAACAAACACATGAAAAAGTTAAGGATGGGAGGCAGGTGGCAGAAGGTGGCCGCTGCCATTGTCCACCGTGTCTGCATCCCACCCTCTCTGCAGGCCACCACTGAGATTGACACCATTGTGGTGGAGAAGAAGCGTATCCTCCAGCAGTGGACCACCAGCCTGGTGGGCATGAAGCACCGTAACGAGGCGTACAGGACCGTGCTGGATGCGCTCAGGTGCCACTCCCGTGATGGGCTGCCCAGGGGGACCGCGGGCGGGTGTGCTGGGCATGAGGGGAACCAGCAGAATGACGCCACACAGTTGCACCAGGGCCCTGCCGCCAGCCCCCACCCTTCAGTGCCAAGCCTTCAGGTCAGGCTTCCAGGCAGGACGTCAGAGGTTTATCTCTGGGAGACAAAGGTGTCCCTTTGATCAACAGTTTCCTCTGAGCAGGAAACCCCAGCCCATTCCCAGCCTCTCTGGATGGTCCTGCCCTGGGGCCGTGTTCAGTCAAAACTGTGTTAATCCCCTCCAAAGGGAAGAGAAACGAAGTGGTGCTTGGGCCGGAGACGCTTGCTGCCTTGACGACCAGAACCACCCAAGCGATGGGGATTTGGTTCCCAAGGTGGCTCGCGGCTTATGGGC
>NC_022014.1:82363362-82370068 GCF_000317375.1 Microtus ochrogaster
GAAGGTCAGGAGACATCTGATCCCTTGGAACTGGAGTTATGGATGGTTATGAGCCACCATGTGAGTGCTGGGAACCAAACCTTGGTCCTCTGGAAGGGCATCCGGTATTCTTAGCCACTGAGCCATCTCCCCAGCTAAGGGTGGTACACACTTGAAACCCCAGGACTAGGGAGGTAGAGGCAGGAAGATCCCTAGGGCTCCCTCATCAATCAGTCTAGCCATAACACCGATGTCCAGGTTCAGTGAGAGACCCTGTCTGAAAAATTAAGGTGGGTCCAGCAAGAAGGCTCAGACAGTAAAAGACACCTGCAGTTCAATCCCCAAGACCCACATGGTTGATGGGGAAAATCGACGTCCAAAGGCTGTCTTCTGATCTGCACACATGCTCCATGGCATGCATACCTGGCCCTACACAAAAAAATTACTAATTTTTAACTAAAAATATAAGGCAGTTGTAGTGGCAAATGTTGGTTGGATATGCACAAGCCAGAGGCGGAAGGATCACAAGGTTTTAAGATCAGCCTGGGACACGCATCTAGCTCAGTGGGGAAAGACACAGTTGTCCTCTGATCTCCACACCAGTGCCAGGACATACACGCATGAACACACATGCAATAAATAAACAAAACACTAAAAAAAATAGGGTGGAGAGGGACCAAGGAAGACATCCACACTGCATACACAGACACACTTTACTAGTTGGGTTTTGTCAATTTGACACAAATTAGTTATCTGAGAATCTTAGCTGAGATATTGCTGCCGTCAGATTGGCTCCTGGACATGTCTGTTTCTTGACTGATGACTGATGTGGGTGGGCCTAATCCACTGTAGACCAGATCACACCTGCACAGGTGGTCCTGGGTCAAGTAAGAAAGCAGCCTGAAGCCAGGCAGTAGTGGTGCACTCCTTTAATCCCAGCATTTGGGGGGCAGAGGCAGGTGGATCTCTGTGAGTTCGAGACCAGCCTGGGCTACAGAGCGAGCACCAGGACAGCTAGGGCCACACAGAGAAACCCTGTCTCAAAAAAAAAAAAGGGAAAGGAAGGAAGAAAGGAGGGAAGGAGGGAGGGAGGGAAGAAGGAAAGGAAGGAAGGAAGAAAAGGAAAGGAAAGGAATGGAAAGAAAAGAAAAGAAAGCTGCCCGAGCAAGCCAATAAGCAGCTTTCCTTCACGGCCTCTGCTTCACTTCCTGCCTTCAGGTTCCCATCTTGAGTTCCCTTGATAACGGGCTGTAACATGTAAGACAAACAAACCCTTTCCTCCCCACATTGCTTTTTTTTTTAAACGCCTGACGATTTTTTTTTAATTTTATTTATTTATCTATCATGTATACAACATTCTGCCTCCATGTGTGCCCGCACGCCAGAAGAGGGCACCAGATCTTATTACAGACGGTTGTGAGCCACCATGTGGTGGCTGGGAATTGAACTCAGGACCTCTGGTAGAGCAGCCAGTGCTCTTAACCATTGAACCATCTCTCCAACGCCCCCCCCCCTCATTGCTTTTGGTCAGTGTCTTGTCCACTGCAACAGAAAAGCAAGCTAGACAACTCCCACACAGAAATGAACAGCAGTTAAGAGTTGGTATCCAAAATTCCTTTTCCACATTGGAATCCACCCAGTGAGATTCTCCTGAGCGGGTTCCTGGTGTCTGGCCGGTGACCAGCTTTGCTCTTTTGGTTTTGCAGGGAATGTGAACATCAGGTTAAGTCCATAGACGGTGAGATCGAAGCCTATAAGAGGTCCATCATGAAGGAGGAAGAGAAGAATGAGAATCTGGCCCGCTTCCTGAACCGCTCAGAGACAGAAGCCATGCTAGTGCAGAAAATGACCACCCAGTGCTTGAGCAAGCAAGAGGCCCTGCAGAGCGAGTTCAACACCTACCAGCTGGCCCTGCAGGACACGGAGGAAATGCTGAACAAGAGCTCTCTGGTGAGGCACGGCCCCCAAGCCTGGGCCTCTGCTCTCAGCCAGCCTGTAGGAGGACAGCCACACACATGTCCTCCCCATGGTTCTTTCTTCTTTTGCAGGAACACTCGGCAGTCTTGAGCGAACTCCAGGCGGCCCGCCAGGCTGTCCATCAGGAGCAGGAGCTACGGCAAAAGATGGATGTCTCCATCATGGACAAGCTGCAGGAGCACGGGACCTCCAGCAAGATGACCAAGTACTTCCAACAGCTCCTTCGGAAGCTGCAGAAGGAGAATACCAACCTGGTAGGCGGCCTCCAGCTAACAGGGCAGGGGCTGGGCTGGAGCTAGAGGCTTATGAGCAAAGGGCTCTTGGGGCGGCCCCGCATGACCTTGTTTCTAGCTGTCAAAGCAACACTTTCTATAATTTTCTTACTTATTTCTGCTTTTCTTCTGGAGGTAGAGTCTCTCTATGTAGTCCTGGTCATCCTGGAACTTGGTGTGTAGATCAGGCTGGCCTTGAAACTCAGAGATATCTGCCTGTCTCTGCCTCCCAAGTGCCAGGATCAAAGATGTGGGCCACCACACCCAACCCTATAATTTATTTTAATTAATTTAGTTTCTGTAGTGCTAGAGATTGAGCCTACGGGCCTGTCCATGCCAGGCAAGCGCTACACCCTACACAAAGGTCCTCTTTGTCTTTCTTCTGTGAGGCTGAGTCTCACTGAGCTCCAGCTAATCCCAAACTTACTAGTTTGTGTGTGTGTGTGTGTGTTACACAAAGGTCCTCTTTGTCTTTCTTCTGTGAGGCTGAGTCTCACTGAGCTCCAGCTAATCCCAAACTTACTAGTTTGTGTGTGTGTGTGTGTGTGTGTGTGTGTGTGTGTGTGTGTGTGTGTGTGAGAGAGAGAGACAGAGAGAGAGAGAGAGTGTGAGAGAGAGAGAGAGAGAGAGAGAGAGCAGGCTGGCCTTGAAACTCATAGAGCTTCATATTATATATGTGTGTGTGTGTTATCTATCTATTATATATGTGTGTACACATATATATAAGTATATATAACCTTGAATTTCTTTTTTTGAATATTTATTATGTATATAGTGTTCTGTCTACATGTATGCCTGCAGGTCAGGAGAAGGTGCCAAATATTATTACAGATGGTTATGAGCGACCATGTGGTTGCTGGGAATTGAGCTCAGGACCTCTGGAAAAGCAAGCAGTGCTCTTAACCACTGAGCTAACTCTCCAGCCCCATGACCTTGGATTTCTGATCCCTCTTAAGTGCTAGGACTATAGGCCTGGGTTACCTATCAGGCTCTGGGGATGGAATGCAAGACTCTGAGCAGTGAGCTACATCTCACCGCAGCTCTCCAAGCCCACTTTTTATTTATTTATTTTGGTTTTTTAAAATATTTATTTATTATGTATACAATATTCTGTCTGTGTGTATGCCTGCAGGCCAGAAGAGGGCACCAGACCTCATTACAGATGGTTGTGAGCCACCATGTGGTTGCTGGGAATTGAACTCAGGACCTTTGGAAGAGCAGGCAATGCTCTTAACCACTGAGCCATCTCTCCAGCCCCCTTATTTTGTTTTTTTGAGTTAAGTTTTCTCTGTGTAGCTCTGGAGCCTGTCCTGGAACTATCTCTGTAACCCAGGCTGGCCTTGAAGTCACAGAGAGCCACCTGCCTCTGCCTCCCAAGTGCTGGGATTAAAGGCCCAGCTGCACCACTACTGCCCAGCCCTCTTTTTATCTTTGAGATAGGGTCTCACTAGTTGCCTAGGGTGAACGTGTTCTGTAGCTCAGGCTAGGCTTACACTCGTGACCGTCATGCCTTACTTAGTCTGCTGAGCAGCTGGGATGACAGATCCAGCTAATACTGTCTTATTGTTGAACACCTGGAGAGTGTGCCCAGCGTACACAAGGCCCTGGGCTCTGTCTCCAGCACCAGGGATCGAGGAGGAAGGAGGCAGAACCCAGGGAGACATAAGGAAAACAATGGATGATGTAGTCCCACTGTCCAGGAAACCACTTCTAGATTTCCTCCCTTCTGCACACATTTACACACCACACACACACACACACACACACTCACGCTAACATTGCACTCATGTTAAACATCTGGTTTGGGGTCCATTTGATTACATTTTTATTAGTCTCATTGACCTGTGACACAGGGAGAAATGTGCACAGGCATTAAGCTGGGGACTCACTGAATTTTCCCATTTTCCGTTTTACCCGACAACATCCAACACGTTTGCTCTTGCCGCTACCCATCCTTCGATACCGCAAACCTTCACTTTTCACGACCTTCATCACGAGAGCATCCCGTATTATGATTGACAAGTCTCTTGTTAAGGTTTCAGACTGGCTCGGGTCTTTCAGTGTTTTGAGCAGCTCTGCAAAGATACCCGGGTCTGCTAATGTCTAAACTCTGAGGACAAGCTACTAAAGCCACCAGTCCTGGGCAGAAGCCAGGGTTAGATATGGTGTCTCTGCAGTTAACACCTGAATCCAGCTCCCTTGAGACCAGGGCCTTGGGCCCAGCTTTGGGCCCTGGGGGCTCAGCTGCCTTTCCTATCATCTTGAAGGTGACGGAGGCAAGCATCTGCCACCACTGCTGCTTCCTGTCATGGTGGCTGCTGTCACCTGGCCTCCTGAAATGACCACAGCCTGAACGTTCCCATTCCACACAGGCTTTTGACCTGACTGTCCACGGCTGGCAGCGGCTAATGCATAGCCCCGCCGGATCTCTTTGGGATGTCCAGGCCGACGTTGCTCAAGTGTTTCCTCTGGGAGCAGGGCAGGCAGAAAGAGATGTCCCAGGTGCTTTCGAGACACTAAGGGACATGGTGGGTGTGAAGCAGCCTGCTTGGCTATTGTTGCGCAGGCTAGACCTGTCTCCTAAGGCTCCTGTTGCCAGGTCCCCACCCTGCTCCTTCCTAGACTGGGCATGTCCTGTCACCACTCTTCCCACCAGAGGGCAGTAAAGAGTCTTAGGTTAACAACTTTATTACTGTGGTTTTCCAGCTGAAGTGGAGTCCTTGAAAGGAGACAGTGGGCACTCGCGGGAACGGGAATCAGAGGGTGATTGTCAGGATTCTGTCTGGAGCTGGGACAGAGAGAAGCGGGGAAGGGTGTCAATGCAGGATCTCATTATAAACTCGGGGGCAGAGCTGAGGTCGGGGGCAGAGCTGAGGTCCTGGGGTTCCTGGGAGGCCAGGATGCCTTCCGCAGGTCGCAGAGGGTAGTGGCAGAGGCAACCTGTTCTGCCCAATCACAGTGTGAGAGGAAGAATATGCCATAATCTGAACGGGATCAGGAAATATCTAAAAATTAGATAGGAGAGGCTAAAGGTGACGGCACACACTTTTAATCTCAGCACCTGGGAGGTAGAGGCCAGCCAGCACTTCTACAGTGAGCCCTTATCTCAAAAAAATTTTTTTTTTTAATTACAGAAGAATATGAGACAGGGGCCTGGAGAGATGGCTGAGACAGGGTGGGAGAGCAGGAGAGATGGCTCAGAGGTTAAGAGCACTGGCTGCTCCTCTTCCAGAGGTCCTGAGTTCAATTCCCAGCAACCACATGGTGGCTCACAACCATCTGTAATGAGATCTGGAGCCCCTTTCTGGCCTGCAGAGATACCTGCAGGCAGAACACTGTATACATAATAAATGTCTTAAAGAAGAAAAAAAGGGTATGAGACAGAATCGTTCAGACTAAAGAGATCAGTGGCATGTGGCCCCACCCCCTCTCTCCTTGGGGGCACGGGAGGGTGGGGTCATTGGAGGGGGGAGGGGCACGGGAGGCCATGTGGACTGAACACTAGAAGAAGTCTTCCAGGTGATCTGGTGCTAGCTTTGTGACAGACTCACCCATGATTCAGTATGTTCCCCTGTGCACTTATGCTATGCTCGTCTATAAAGAAAATCCATCCCTGAGAGCTCGCTTTCTCCTGTCCTCTCACACACACCCCCCATCCCTCCCTCCCTCCCTTCCTCCCTCCAAGGTCTTACCATATAACCCTGGCTGGCCTAGAACTCTGTGTGTTTTCCTGCCTCTACCTCCCAAGGGCCAGGATTAAAGACATATACCAGCCAAGAGGCAGAGGCAGGCAGATCTCTGAGAAAAAAGAAAAGAAAGCCCGACCTTTTGAGAGAGAGTCTCTTGTAGCCTACACTGACCTCAGACTCACTGTGTAGCCCAGGCTGGCCTTAAACTCAAGACCCTCCCACCTCTGTCTCCCGTGTGCTGGGATCACAGGCACGTGCTAGGATATCGGGCATGTACAACTACACCCAGCTTTCTGTTTTTGCATCTCCATTGTGTAAACAAGCCCCTTGTAGGCTCTCAAGACTCAGGGCCCAGCCAGTTCGCTTGTTCACGACTGCTCGCAGGGATCTCTCCAGAACACATGTAGAGTGTCAAGGAAACAGCAGCCTGGCCCGGTCAAGTGGCAGAAAATGCTCACACCCCGTTGCCCTTTGTGCCCTCAGGTGACACATCTCTCAAAACTTGACGGCGACATTGCTCAGGCCACCCTGGACATCACCAACACTAGCTGCAAGGTGGACATGCATAAGAAGACGCTGGCGGAGCTGGACAAGGAGGTGAAGCGGCTCAACGACCTCATCACCAACAGCGAGAGCGAGATCGTGCGGCGCACCATCCTCATCGAGAGGAAGCAGAGCCTCATCAACTTCTTCAACAAGCAGCTGGAGCAGATTGTGTCCGTGCTGGGGGTGAGGAACCGCCCAGGGCTCCGACCCGTGTGCGCGGGGCTTGCAGATGGCAGGCACCTC
>NC_022014.1:82370191-82375680 GCF_000317375.1 Microtus ochrogaster
GCATGCTCCAGGCTGCAACCCCCAGGCCGGGCTGCACGCAAACACGCACATGTGCACATGTATATACAGCACACATGAATAATAATAAAAGCAAACCTGAGGATCCCGAGGCTCATGCTGCCCTCCGATTAAATCCCTCCAGGGGGAAGAAGCTGGACCCCTGGAACTGGAGATCAAAAGGCTGTCGAAGCTGACGGAAGAGCACAACACGGGAGTGGCAGAGGCGCAGATGAAATGGCTGCGCCTGCAGCAGGAACTGGTCCAGGTCACACATGAACGCGAGGAGCAAATGGTGTCCCTGGACCAGCTCAAGAAGGAGATGCACATTATGGAGCAAAAGAAGCTTCGCATAGAGAGTGAGCCGCTGGGGGCGGGGCTGCGGAGCCCCGCACTTCCTCCCCGCCCCCCTCAATCCCAGACCCACAAACACCCCACACCAGCAATTCCAGCACTCGGGGCCCTGAGGCTGTAAGTGAGCTCCCTCCGGGCCACATCAGTCCCAGACCAGGTGCCACCCAGGGCCCTGAGGCCGTAAGTCTGAGGCTATCCTGGGCTACATAGTAAGACCATGTTTCAAAAGGAAAACAAAGCAAACCAGTACAACTCTATAGTCATCTAGTTTGTCGGTGCTATTCACCGTGTTCCTGAGGTCCTTGGGGGATGGGAGCAAAAAGATCTGTGAAATCAGACAAATGCAGCCAGTCTCCTGGACTCCTGGTCCTGAACACTTTGTTCCCGCCCGCACAGACCCCAGGAGCACGCTGGGTACCACCGGGTTGTCCCTTGTGCCGAGAAGCAGCCTTTCTGACACCCAGGGGCCTGTCAGGATGTCATTCCTGGGTCACCACCGAAGGGCACCTTGCTGAGATATCCTGGGTCCCACGTGGTCCAGAGAAGAGAGTCAGTTAAACACTGCGTGGAGAAACGGGGCTGCTGCATCTGCCCACTCGCCAGGGATCCCTCTGCATCCTCTCACAGCCTTTGGCTACTCACAAGGGCAGAGTATTGAGTAGTACACCAGGCTTCCTGGCACCAGCAGTGAACAGCAGTGTGGGAAGCCAGGCTGGAAGGTAGAGCCCCACCCTGACATGCGCGAGATCAGCTGGGACAAAGATAGGCACATCCAGAGGCCTAGCTACGAGCCAGCCAAGGATACTGGTGTGGGAAAGATAGGCACATCCAGAGGCCTAGCTACGAGCCAGCCAAGGATACTGGTGTGGGAAAGGCGGAGAACCTGACAGCAGGGTTGTATGGGTCACCTACCCTGGTGCCTTTTTTCTTCCCCCATCAAAATATCGAGAATGTCTTTGGTCTTTCTCCTTCCCACCCTGCCCTAAGGCCAGGTGTTGGAGGCAAAGGGCTGGCCTGCCTTCCCTGGATACCCACGGCATCTGAGCACCTTCCCCTGATCTCCACCTGCGTCAGACAGGACAGGAAGGGATGGAAGGGGGGCATAGCTGCTGCCAGCTGAGGACCCCTCCAGCATCGCTCCTCCCCCCCCCCGCCACCTGTCCCTCCACAGACAAGATTGAGCAAGAGAAGAAGGAACAGAAGGAGGTCCACCGGCACATGAAGGACCTGAACAATGACCTGACCAAACTCAACATGCTGATGGACAAGAACCGGTGTGACTCCGAGCAGCTGCAGCAGAGCAACCTGGTGGCCGAGACAGAGTTTGTGCGCACACTGAAGGTTGGCACTACCTGCTGCCCGCTCAGTCACCCCCAGGGTCTCCAGGGGCCACAAGCCTGACCCATCCTCACAGCTCTCCCTGGTCCACGCAGGACGCAGAGAGAGAGACCATCCAGATGGAGGAAAAGCTGACGCAGCTCCGTGAAGAAAAGACCACCCTCCTCAACAGCCTGGTGGAGGCCGAGTGAGTAAGGGGCTCAGGCGTGTGGCGCTGCTAAAGGTCACCAGACCCGCCAAGGTTCTGTGGGAATGGCCACCAAACATTGGCACCACTGGGGAGTAGCTCTGAAGGCCAGCTTTGTGAACCCCAGAAGAACCCCAGAAAGCCACTGTACAGATCTGTAGAATAACCCTCGGCGGCAACCACCAGCCAGGCCAGTATCCCTGGGTATTGAGTGGTTTCCTTTGGGATAAAGTTTATAAAATATATCTTATTTTTATGGAAAAAGGTAGTAATATATAAACCCAACCGCAAGCATGTTAAACTGTGACAGAGTAGAAAAGGAGAAACGGGGAGATGGCTCAGTGGATACAGGAGGACCTGAGTTCACATCTCCAGCACCTACGTAAAAAGCCATGCATGGCCAAGTGTGCCCATAACCCCAGCACGATGGAGCTCGGTCTAGCTCTAGGTTCACTGAGAGACTACATGGAGAATAACAGTGCAGGAAGCCAGATGTCCTCTGGCTTCTGGGTGCGTGCAGGTGCACACCATCCCCTCCCTCTGAACTAATGGGAAAAGGGAGAATGCGTAGTATCAGCTCCGTTCCGTGTGTGCCTGTGCATGTACGTGTGTGTACATGTGTATGTGTGTACTGGGGATGGAATTCAGGACCTTGCACGTGCCAGGCAAGTGTTGTACCTCTGAGCCCTTCCCAGCCCCCAATATTCATCCTAAGAGACCGCTGTATAGATAGATTTCTTGTTTGGTTTGTAGCAAGACCATTCCCTTTGAGGCAATTTTACATTGTCATGGTGTCTTTGCATTTTGCACACACATGTACCTCTCCCTTGGAAACCATTTGTAGGCACCATGAGGGTGCCCCTTGATTGACAGGAGTATTCTAGAAGGGATCATGTGTTTCTTGCCACTTGACAAGATCTGTGCATTAACTCACACACACACACACACACACACACACACACACACACACAGTGGCTTTGGGGCTTGTGGTCTGGGTTACATTTGGGCAGCTTTCTGACAGAGTTTTTCACTTCCTTATTTGACTGTTAGCAATCACGTGTACATTCTCAGCTCCTCAGTTGTGTTTCCCTGCTGCCTCCCCCCCCCCCTCTCTCTCTCAAGAATGCCTCTGAAGCCAGAGTTACAGTCAGTGTAGGAAAGCACATGGGTGCTGGGGACTGAATCCAGGCCCTCTGCCAGCCCGTCTCTCATCTCTCCCTCTTTTAATCTTTCCCTTTCCCTCCTCTTCTCTCTCTCTCTCTCCTCTCCTTCCTCTCCTCCCCGCCAGCCCATATGCAGAAGTCTCTCTGTCTCAAGACTTGACAAACCATTTTGTAAGGAGCCTGAGTTAAAGACTTTTTGGCTTCGTTTGCCACACCCCTGGGCGGAGGTGGTGGTGGGGTCTCTGTCACTCCAGCTCAAACTGCTCCGGCCCTGACACCGCCTCTCCTGCCTCTGAAGACACCAGATCATGCTCTGGGAGAAAAAAATCCAGCTGGCAAAGGAGATGCGCGCCTCAGTGGATTCCGATACCGGGCAGACAGAGATCCGGGCCATGAAGGCCGAGATCCACAGGATGAAGGTGAGTGTGTCAGGGCTGTGGGCGTAGGCGGCAGAGATGCTGCAGATGGGGAGCCACTCAGCCACCCTGCCTCTGGCAACAGGCGAGATTCCTGGGGAGGACCCGCTGCTGCACAGTGGCTGCATTGCAGCAAATGCGGCTGCAGGCTCTGTGCCGTCACCCACCTCTCACACCCCGGGTCTGCCTGACGTCCGTCTGTACTGTGCAGAGTAACCCCACAGCGGCCAGGACATGTGCTCGTGTGCACATCACCCCATAAAACGCTGTCTTATCGTGACTCCAAGCACTCAAGGCCCCTCTGATGTTCTCAAACACTGGCTGTAATGCCCAGTTTCCCAGCCCAATGGTCTCACCTCACTGTGGAACAAAAAGAACCTCATATGGGCTGGTGTGGTGGTGCCCATCTTTAATCCCAGCAGTTTGAGGCTAGCCTGCTGTACACAGCAAGTTCCAGCTAGCCAGGGTGACACAGTGAGACCCTATCTCAAACACAAGCAACAAAAAACAATTCATGTAGTGGGGAGGTCGCTTGTTCGCTTCTGGCTGCTCAGCAGCTCAGACCCGAAATAACCACACACAAACTGTATTAATTAAATCACTGCTTGGCCCATTAGCTCTAGCTTCTTATTGGCTAGTTCTTACATATTAGTTTAACTAGAAATGGGATAGTTTAACCCATTTCCAGTAATCTGTGTATCACCACGTGGCTGTGACTTACTGGGTAAAGTTTCAGCGTCTGTCTTCAGCAGGGTTACATGGCTTCTCCCTGCCTCTGCCCTTCTTTCTCCCAGCATTCGGTTTAATCCCCTCCACCCCCATCTAGCTCTGTTCAGGCCAAGCCAGTTTCTTTCTTTATTAACCAACAAAAGCAACACATAGACAGAAGGACCTCCCGAACCAAACTAAAAAAAAAAAAAGAAAAAAGCTCAGGGGCACATCATCCCACCTCTCAGGAGTAGTGGACTTCACTGACTGTAAGAACAGCTAAATCACAAATGACCATCCGTTTAAGGTTCAAGACCTTAGGGATGAAAATAAGAGCAGTTAGGGGCTGGAGAGATGGCTCGGCGGTTAAGCGCACTGGTTAGTCTTCCAGAGGTCTCGGGTTTGGTTCCCGGCACTCATGTGGTGGCTCAAGTTTTATGTAACTCCAGTTCCAGAGATCAGACAGATGTTCTCTCTTGGCCTTCATAGGTACCAGGGATGCAGGCGAGACACACATTCTCAGAAAATAAAGTGTTAAATAAAAACAGATCAGTTAGCCACAGTGACATCGCTTTTCCGATGTCATTCATTATGGAATGGCCTCAGGCTGTTGGCTGCTCTTAGCCCTCCCGCGTGTGCTGAGCTGGCTTGTCGCTCAGCAGTAAAGCACCTGTGTGCTCACTCAAGGCCTAGGATTTGCTCCCCAGTGTGACTGACGTTAACTTGACAAGATCCACAGTCACCTAGAGGAAGATGTCTGAGCGCACCTGAGAGGTGTCATCTAGATTAGTTTAGCACACCTGTGGGGAATTATCTAGATTAGGCTAATTGAGGTTGTGAGAGCCACCTGACTCTGAGCCCCACTCTCTACAGACTCAGTAAAGTAGAACGGGAGCCGAGCACTCATTGCTAACTAAGGATGCAGGGTGACCAACTGACAAGCCCCTGCTCCCTTCCCCACCATGATCGGTTGTACCGCTTAGAACAGCAAGTTGGGCCTGGTGGTGGCAGTGGTGGTAGCACACACCTTTAATCCCAGCACTTGGAAGGCAGAGGCAGGCAGATCTCTGTGAGTTAGAGGTCAGCCTGGTCTACAGAGTGAGTTCCAGAACAGGTAGGGCTACACAGAGAAACCCTGTCTCTAAAAACCAAAACCAAAACAAAACAAAAAACTGAAAGCCAGAATAAGCCCCTTCCTCCCTTAAATTCTTTTTTGTCAGGATAGTTTATCACAGCAAGAAAATCAGTAACTAAAAGTCCAGTGTAGTGATATTTCATTTGTACTTTAATAAATAAAGCTTGCCTGAAGATCAGAGAGTAAAACAG